>NW_007739108.1:0-917 GCF_000696425.1 Galeopterus variegatus | reverse complement strand
CTCAGCTAGTGAGCGCAGTGGCCATCCCTATATGGGATCCGAACCCACGGTGGGAGTGCGCTCCCAGCGCCACACTCTCCCGAGTGCGCCACGGGCTCAGCCCTAAAAGTCTTGGGCTTCTAAAGTACCATAGTATTTATCATATTCTCCAAGTTTCCTGAGAAACTAATCTCTAGGACAAATTACTATAGGAAATATCAACTATTAGTTAATATCAAATCAAGAGTATCAGAAATTGAAACTGTTTTAAGAATTGTTGTGTATATGAAAAGGCCATCTAAATTTATTTCTAGACATCTCACCAGTTGGCAGAAGGACTCCCTTTTTTGGAATTGGTCTCCATCTAGCTGAACTAGCTCAAGCTCTAGGGCTGTGCTTCTCCTACATTGGGGTTTAAAGTACTAATCCCTACATTTTGGTGACTAATTTCTAGGAGCCTTATCTTAGAGTGAAACTTCCCATACTAAGAATGTCATTGTATCCAAAAGGCACTGCTTGCAGGTGATATTATTTATAATGGAAATATCTGATGGGTTATATTTAGATAGATATCTTTATTTTCCATAGAAATGACATGGGCCAAGTCTAGGATGAAAATAAAAATCAGTAGTTTTGCCCATTATAATGAGCAAGCAATGTAGGGGCATGGTTTTTCTATTAGGTGTTGGGCAAATAGGACATGAATTCTGTTGCTGATCTTGTGTCACTTTCCATCAAAACAGTTCTCACATTGCCAGTTGCAGCAAATAGAAATTAATGTTCCAAATGATCTTTGAATTTATTTATTTTTCATTATTTTGTTTGTATTGAGACTAGACATGTATTTTATTGAATAAAATATGTGTGTAGTAGAATGTATTGATATTAATGTATTATAAATGCATGAAAATAAATATTCAAATTTTACTGCTCTAGGT
>NW_007739107.1:38482-38745 GCF_000696425.1 Galeopterus variegatus | reverse complement strand
GAGTAATAACTCATCAACCACTGTCTCAGCCAAGGACCACTGTGCTGACTGCATTGATAGACGGCTTGGACTTAGCTTCTGCCTACTGTTTTCTGGACACAAACCCATAAACTAAGTGCTTAAGGATTCTTACTGTTTGAATTATTTAAAATATATTTTACAATATGTCTTTCCTTGTGTCTTAGAGTATTATTCAACCGGCAAAGGGCACTTGCTAATCTTCATTTGGGGTGGGGTCTAGATCTCAGGCACTGTGGGCACTG
>NW_007739107.1:31880-33375 GCF_000696425.1 Galeopterus variegatus | reverse complement strand
TTCTCTTTGAGATGCTTATTACATGGGGTGGGCGTTGGCCCCTTGAAAAAGTCCCCTGTGAATGTTAACTTAGAGAGCTGCCTTCTCTCTCCAGCTCTGGGGCAGAGCTCCCTGGAGCAGCCAGGTGACAGCAGGAGGACAGGCAGTGTTTGTGGGGGAGCTCTTGGGGACTCTGAGATAGGGATGCTCTTATTCCTGCACTGTAGCCACTGCTTCCTGGATGCACTTTCTCCCAGCTGTTAGCACTGGTACGCATCCCCTTTTATGCAGATGGAGAAAAATTCCTTCTAAGCTGCTAACTCAGCTCCTTTCTCCCTCCAGTGGGCCCCGAAAACCGTGGAGGCATTTTAATGAGAGATGCTGGAGAAAAGGACAAGCCTCAGCTGGAGCAGCAGATGCGCCAGGACGAGGCTTCGCAGGTCCACCTGGAGGGCAGCGCTCGGTTGTCCAGGAGGCAGTTGGTGCTGCGGCGACGGCTCCTGTTTCTAGGGGTCGCTTTCATCTTGCTCGTGGGGATCTTAGTGAGATTATACGTCCCAGTTCAGTGATGTGGTCACACGAGAGTCAGGTCAGGTGATACTTTTGAGATTACAAATAATTCAGAGGCCCAGCAGGGGCGGTTCATCTTCAGCTAATGACACTCAGCCGTGCCCATGGAGTTCAAGAATTGGGAGTTCAAAGATAACATTTTTCTAATGGAGAAAGGAACTAAAGTAAACACTATATTCTGGTCCAAGACAATGTCTGAGAGATGACATCTGAGTAATAACTCATCAACCACTGTCTCAGCCAAGGACCACTGTGCTGACTGCATTGATAGACGGCTTGGACTTAGCTTCTGCCTACTGTTTTTGGCTTGGATTTAGCTCCTGCCTACTGTTTTCTGGACACAAACCCGTATACTCAGTGCTTAAGGATTCTTACTGTTTGAATTATTTAAAATATATTTTACAGTATGTCTTTCCTTGTGTCTTAGAGTATTATTCAACCGGCAAAGGGCACTTGCTAATCTTCATTTGGGGTGGGGTCCAGATCTCAGGCATGGTGGGCACTGGGAAATAGTCTTTGGAGCTGTGAAAATCCAAACGAGTACTGAAAATTCCTGGTGGGGGTGGTGTGTATAGCTTCAATAAAGGCCTTAGATGAAGCAGTGACCTTCCAGGGTGCGTTGCACCCCCAGTGCACACTAAGCACGCTCTGTGCTAGGCTGGGCACAGTGAGAGAGGCGTGGCCCCCACCCTGGAAGAACAGATAATGAAGAAAATCAGGAAAGTCAGCTACTGGGAGCAAAGACCCCCTAACTGCTGCCCAGAGACAGACTCTGCTCGAGTCCACAAATGGAGGCTCACTCTCCAGGGACAGACTCAGATAAAGGCTGGCACAGAACGCGGCCCTCCAGGTCGGGCTTGGTGGCAGAGGCGGCCCCAGCTTTGTTGGGGGCCTCACACCACATCTCCGTTCCCCTCCTCACCACATGGCCTCGCCTTCCCGAAGC
>NW_007739107.1:15857-29114 GCF_000696425.1 Galeopterus variegatus | reverse complement strand
AAAGGGCACTTGCTAATCTTCATTTGGGGTGGGGTCTAGATCTCAGGCACTGTGGGCACTGGGAAAGTCTTTGGAGCTGTGAAAATCCAAGCGAGTACTGAAAATTCCTGGTGGGGGTGGTGTGTATAGCTTCAATAAAGGCCTTAGGTGAAGCAGTGACCTTCCGGGGTGCAGTGCACCCCCAGTGCACACTAAGCATGCTCTGTGCTAGGCTGGACACAGTGAGAGAGGCATGGCCCCCGCCCTGGAAGAACAGATAATGAACAAAATCAGGAAAGTCAGCTACTGGGAGCAAAGACCCCCTAACTGCTGCCCAGAGATAGACTCTGCTCAGGTACACAAATGGAGGCTCACTCTCCAGGGACAGACTCAGATAAAGGCTGGTACGGAACGCGGCCCTCCAGGTCGGGCCTGGTGGCGGAGGTGGCCCCAGCTTTGTTGGGGGCCTCACACCCCATCTCCGTTTCCCTCCTCACTGCACGGCCTCGCCTTCCAGAAGCTTCTCACACTCCCTGCCCTTTCTCTCGCCTGGTGCGATCCTGGGGGTGCCCAGCGGAAGATCAGGAGGCCACACAGGCAGAGGATTCCAGAGCCGGATCCCCGTCCCCACCAGGAGCTGTGTCCAGCCATCCTGGAGGTCCCCTCCCCAGCCCGGCATGGAGCTGGTCTGTCCCCACGGGGCTCAGCATGGTGCGAACCTGCTGTCCTCTGTGCCCCCGTGGTTCCTTGTGCAGCTGATGATCTTTCTCATCAGCACCGTCAGTTCCATGCTCTCTGGACATCTGGGCAAAGTGGAGCTGGACGCTGTGACCCTTGCGGTCTCGGCAGGTGCTTAGTTTTACCTTCTCGTCTGAGCTGACCACATGGAAGAGCCTCAGCGTTTGTTGCATCACGCCTTACACGTGACACAGCTTTACAGGGTCTGGGCCTGACCTGCCGGTTGTCATGACCTGATCCCTACACTTGAAAGAGGTCGTATCAATACTTAGGAAATGTGTTTCCTCCACTCTAAACTCATCCCATTCCCAGGTGAGCTCTAATCACAGAGGCACCAGGTCTTGCAAGGAGCTAGTAGCAAGTACATACAATTTGTGTTCCTATCAAAACTTAGAGAACTGCGTTTTTTTCTGTGATGAAATCAAACCAATACACTTTTAGGTTATTGCGGTTGTCCCCCATGAGCTGAATTGCATGGTTGGTTAAGGTTGCACTATTTCGTCATTGGGCTGTGGATTGAAATTACGCCACCTTGCAGTCTTTTGTCCCTGGGTATCTGTAAGTGATGTAGTGGAAAGTTGCATTTCATCCAGGCTTTCAGACAAGGTGAGAAACACTCCTCCTGCTGGTGGCAGGTGGTTTTCCCCATTCTCGGAAAACGCCCCTGCTGTTGTCCTACGAGGTGGGTGTGTGCCCTGGGATCATGGAGGGCCACAGAGGTTTATTCAGCTCCAGGCTGGAGAAGACCTTGCTCTGTGGGATCAGGCATTTTATTTACAGTCCTGTTACTTGGTGAACTAACTTGGGATAAGGAACATTTCTGTTTCCTTTGAAAGTTTAGGTTGGGCCTCTAGAAAGAGTCGAGATGGGAGAGGGGCTCTACATACAAGGTTGTTGCAGCGTCCCCTGCAGGAAAGATGAGCTGGTCCCTGCATGGTGCACATTGTGCTTCTAGTCACGTGGGGGTGATGATCTGGGATTGCAGGGACATTTCCTGCCGTGTCCCCACAGGGCCCAGGATGGGGGCCTACCTCTTCCTCCCCCACTTCTCAACCACTGCTCCCCAGTTCGCTTTTCAGGACAGCCCTTCAGGTAGACCACCCTGCAGGCTTCCCTGTTGGTGACATCTAGGGTCCAGTCAGTGAGTGAGCTCAGTCACGGGCCACCCTCGTCTCCTCTCCCATCTCTGCTGTGATTCTGGGGTGTGGGTGCCACCTCCCTCCATCTCACTGACTTCCAGGCCCCCTGTCCACCCAGGCCCCCTGTCCACCCGGGCCCCCTGTCCACCCAGGCCCCCTGTCCAGGGCCTCTTGCCACCTGTGCTCTTTGCCAGAAAGTTGACGTTACGTCTTCATTCCCTTTCCTTCCCATCGCAGTCTGGCCTCTCTTCTCCCCCTACCCCATTAAACCTGCTCTGTCCAAGTCCTCAGTGACCCCCTTCCCCCTTTGCCACCTCCAGAGGGCTCGCCCTTACCACCTCCGTGGGCCACTCACCCTGGGAACGTGGCCTGTGGGCTCTCCTGCTACGTCTCTGATCGTTGTGACTCTTTTTCTCCCCTCCCCGTTCTCGTGTATTTTTGGGGGAGGGGGTCTGGCTGGTCCCTTCTGTTTTAAATGTCTCCTATTTGTTGCCATCTCCCAGATCTCCACCGCCATCCTTGACCTGGGTTTCCAGCTCATGTGTCTGACTGGGGACTCCCCAACTCAGAGTCTGGAGCTACTCCCCAGGAGGCCCCTAGACATCCCCTCTTTTTCTTTAATACCCCAGATCTCCATTGGCAGCAAGCCCTGCCACGTTTATTTCCCATTCCTTAAAATCAGTCCCTTCCTTGTTTCCCACTACCACTGTCTTGGCCTTCACCCTTCCTGCCCCCCTGCAGCGGGCCGCCCCAGACCCTCCTTGGCACCCCTTGGTGCCCCAGCACACCGTGCCCCCTCAGGCTGGGCCTTGCCATGCTGGGCCCATGTTCTCTGTCTCTGCTACGTTCTCTGTCTGCATTTCTCTCTCACTGATCTGCAAGCCCATATTCATTTTTGCCAAGCTTGGTTCCTGGCACAGATCTGGCTCAACCAAATATCTCAGAGGAACACACGGCTCAGGTGTGCTGCCGTCCAAGCCAGCTCTCACCTGGGCATCTCCTGGTTTTATTTTTTTTCCTCTCCTTCAGTCCCACCCCCTTTATGCTTTTTTGTTCTGTAATGTGGTGAGGGTTTAAACATTACAATTATGTATTTTAAGAAAGTCCAGTGACTTCTGTTCTTTGATTTATTTCATTAATTTACAAAAATATATATCTCGGGGGAAAAAAATCAAGATTTTATATGTGGTTTGTGGTGATTTCCTTCCCTCTTTCTGTTTTTCCCCCAAAACCCCCGAATAATAAGAGGGTGGGAAAGATTTCCTAGTTTTCGATGTAAAAAATAGCAGGAATAGAGTAAATACAAGTCCAAAATTATATAGAAGGGCCTGAAGATGGTATGTGGGAGAGTTAGTGTGTTCCAAGATGGGAATTTCTGTAGGGAAGGTTCTAGATAAGGGGGCCCTGCTCATCTGCCTTTGGCAAATGGGTGGTGATACTTTGCTTTTAATCAAGGTTAAATTGTAACTAACTGCTAGGAAGACAGTAGACTCAATTTCAAGATAACTTTATTTATGAAAGCCAGATACATTTCAAAACTTTCTACTTTATGAAAAATTCCATATAGTATGAGAGGATTTACAGAAGTGTCCATTTTTTTGAATAAAAGAACATTTATTTGTACCCCACCTTGTTCCACAAAGAATTGGAGCTGGTTTACAGAAATGTGTTCACTACATAAGGATAAATAACTGGCTGGTAGGACTGGGTCAAAGAACATGATGGAGAAAGACTCATGCCAGGGAAGCGTTGGCACAAGATGGGCCGCACGTTCTCCTCCAAGCTCTGTGCTCGCATGGTTCTTAGCAGGTTTTACTGAACCATTTATTCAGCAGGAGGACAACCTTTCTTGATACTAAGACACAGAGATAATTTGTCGATTCTCAAATACTGGACACTCAGGTTCGGAGGCTGGCGTCCTGGATAGGCAGCCACAGTGGCAATTTTTGTACCATCTTTCGTTATAATGTCATTCATTATAAGCGAGAGGCACAATGTCAGAGCTCAGCTTGGCAAAGGCTTGAATTTTTTCGTGTCCGGCAATGGATAGCAACCCTCAGTGTCGCGCCCGTACCGGACCGGGACCAGCAACGGGATCGCAACCCTCGGCGCTGCGCCCGCACCTCGCTCAGCCAGTGAGCGGGAACCGGTCTGTATGTGGGATCCGAACCGGCCCTGTACCATCTTTCATTATAATGTCATTCATTGTAAGTGAGAGGCACAACCATTCATTATAAGCGAGAGGCACAATGTCAGAGCTCAGCTTGGCAAAGGCTTGAACCTCGGGGTGAACCTCGAGCTGTGCAGGGGAATAACGCCCCGAGCCAACCAAAGTCAGGCTGTTTACAAAAGCACGCTCTTGCCTGTGGCTTTTCTTTAAAAGACAAAACTTTTCAGAAACTGACATGCCTCACCTTCCTCTCTTCTGGAAGGCTGAGCTGTTTGGGGGGCGTTAGTGATGCTGCTGCCCCGGCATGGAATTCAGTGTCATGGTTCTGGCTCATCACATCCTGTCCTCCCTGTGCCATGACCCCCTGGTTGTGTTTAGATTGAGGCCCTTGCCTGGTGGGGTGACCACTGGGTGCTCTGTCTGAGCTCCCGGGGGCTAGTATTTGTGGTTACCAGGCCAGAGTCTTGGTCAGTGGAGACGATAACTCACCTGGGGTTGCCATTGCTGCTAAAGGTGAGACTGAGGATGCAGACGAGGGTCTTCAGACCCTCCCCCTGGTGCTTCTTCCTCCCCTGCTCTGTTGCACAGGGTGCACTGAGGCCCTGCCCCATACCTGCAGGTTACTCTCATGCCCTTGGTTGATGGGGCCCAGGCAAGGTCCCATCCAGAGGGTGGCAAAAAAGTAGTCCTGCTCCTCACTGGAAAACTAAAGCCTGGGGTCTGGAGACACACTTCTCAGTTCACACCATCTGAGTAAGCAAGGCAAGTGACACAAACTTTCTGTGACACAGATTACCCTCAAAATGGGAAAGTGATTGTAGCACCATGTATGTGAAGGGCTTAGGACAGTGCCTGGCACATTGTATGTGCTCAGTAAATGTTTGCTGTTGTTATTAAATGCACATCCTACTGGCAGATCAGAGGCATTGCCTTTGGCTATTAACCACAACTTAACTTTTAAATATAGAAATTGTAACGTGCTAAGTTGTTTAAGGAAAACTAGGTTTTAAGTTTCCCCAGTTGACACAGGGTGAGTATGGCCCTCTAGTTAGAAGGTACATTTTTGTTCAACAATTGATAAGGACAGATGTGAACACCATTTGATCTGGAATATAGAACAAGTGTACACTTGTGACTTGCTCTTCAGAGAGGAGCTTGTCGCAGCTCCTTCGTGTAAAGGCAGCTGTTTGACAGTGACGCGCTTCTGGCCAGGTCCCCTGAACGTCTGCCGCACCTGGTCTGCTGTTTCTTGCAGGTGGTGAGTGTTACTGGGATTTCAGCTGGAACTGGCTTAGCCTCTGTGTGTGACACGCTAATGTCTCAGGTGAGGATTGCCCTCCCCCGCAGCCCTTTTTTGGCAATTACGTTTTACAATAGAAACCGCCTGGGGGACGTCCTCCCGCCCTCTCCCTGCCTCTTGTTTGTCAAATGCAGTGCAGTCAGCATCACGATTCTGTCCTCTTGTTGTCATCTGCTCAGGGGCTGCATTGTCCCTGTCTATTACCCCCACCCCAAAACCATCCTCGCTTATCCAGCACCCTGTCTTCCCCCCACTCCCTCCCCACCCCTCCCCCTTCCCTCTCCCCCACTCTGTCTCTGTCTCTCTCTCCCTCCCCCTTCCCCCCCTCTCTCCCCTCCTTCAATTCAGCTGTTTGAAAATGCTCTTTGCACGCCTGGTCCTGACCCCCATCCTACTGGGCCTGGTCTCTTTCAGGCCTCAGGTGAGCACGTGGCTGTCCTGAACCCCCTTGGCAGTCCCCACTTGCAAGAACACTCCCTCGGCGCCCCCTACCCTGCTGCCTGTCTTCTCAGTCCACGAGGTGTGTTTTCCTCCCGGCCCCACGTGCACACGCCAGCCCTCTCCCGGGGCACAGCCTCTCTGACAGCCTCTGTCTCCACCCCCTGTTCACTTTTAAGCTTCAGTCTCTGCTGCCAGTACCCTCCACGTCCAGTGCCCGGCAGCAAGGACCGATTGTCCCAGGACGTGTGTGAAGTGCCGCAGGGACAGTGGTGGCTGGGGAGCGGTGCCGGGCAGGGGATGGCCCAGGCCGCAGGGACCCTGTGACCTCTTTTATCTTTGCACTTGTTTTCTCAAGTCCTCTGGAGGCAAGAACCCGAAACGCCGGGGATCATACTTCAGCGAGGAATCCTCCTTTTGATGCTGTGTTGCTTTCCCTGCTGGGGCATCTTCATCAGCATCAAGCGCATCCTCCTGCTCCTAAAGCAAGACCCAGAAGTGTCCAGGTCAGCCTGCAGTTTCAGGACTAGGTGAACAGCAGGTGCTGCCTGGTCACCACCTCCACCAATTACCGGGACTTGAACCCTTTCAAAAATGGAAGCTGTGACTGTGGCCAGAGTCCTGGGCTCGCAGGGCTGCCTGACCCACGACGATCAGACATCCTCATGACCAGGACATCGTCGTCTTGGCCCCGTCTCCCTTTCGCTGAGTCCCTCCCTTTTGATGTCTTGAGAATGCACAGAATATTGTTCCCCTGACAAAAGCAGAATAGTGACACAGTTGCTGTCACTTTTGTTTTTAGAGCTGTTTTTTTTAACTTAACTATCCGGCGTGTTCTCTGGTATTGTCCTGGGGGTGCATGGTTCCTTCTAGAAGGCTGTCTTGCTCACCATGCAGTAGTCCTGATGCTCCCAAAAGGCTTCTGAATTTTGTCCAAGTTTTAGTTTATTTTTCTGTATTCTTTCCACCTTTTATGATCAGAATGACCCGAAAATGTGAACTTGTGAGTCTTCCCCTTAGAGCGTAGATGTTTAGCAAGCCCAATGTAATACAATGTAGGTTGCAGAAAAAGCGTCACTTATGGCCAGCCCATGGCTCACTTGGGAGAGTGCGGTGCTGATAACACCAAGGCCATGGGTTCGGATCCCTATATAGGGATGGCCGTTTGGCTCACTGGGGAGAGCGTGGTGCTGACAACACCAAGCCAAGGGTTAAGATCTCCTTACCAGTCATATTTTTTGAAAAAAAAAAAAGCGTCACTTGAGGTTGTTATAAAGTTTCTTCCATATGAATTATTTTTAGTTTTCAGTCTTGGGAGATACTCTGTGGGTTCACTTTGAAGACAGGATGATCAGCAGTTGCTTTAACATTAACTGGAGACTTTTGTTGTTCGTTTCAGGCTGGCCCAAGTTTACGTGATGATTTTTATTCCTGCTCTTCCTGTGAGTTGCAGGCTCCTCTCGTGTTTCCCGTGGGATGCAGCTGTCCTGCCTCTTTGTTCACCTGTCATAGCGCTATTTGTGCAGAAGGTCTCGAGCCTTCCCCAGACCTACCGAGCCTACCTCACCGATTCTCAGAACTTGTACTGCTCTGATCTCCAACAGCGTAAACTAAATGCAAACACTGATGAGGGGAAGAAATTTTCTTCCTGATTCCTTATTCTGTGGGTACTTCTGATTGCAAATTAACCAGAATATTCCCTGGGATCATCCGGGGTTCAGGGAGTGCTGCTCCTTGGAGCCTTTCCAAAGGTCCAGGCAGCGGCTTCTGCTTCAGCCAATTAGAACTTGCCTGTCAGTTCTTCAGAGAGCAAGTCTTTCATCCACTCTGGAACATTCCAAATAGTTGGCATTCTAGCATTTGTTCAGTGTGGGTCTGGCTTTCTGAATTTGCAGTCACATATCAAGAGGAAGTATCTTATTAAAAACTAGAACTGAAGAAAACCGTAGGAATTATATTTTTATGTGAATGACAGGTGTTTGCTTTTCTATTTAATCCTACAGGCAGCATTCCTGTTCCAGTTGCAGACGAGGTGTTTACAAAGTCAGATATAGATTTTAAAAATATTTTTACTTCATAATCCTGGAAATATATAGTAAATATTCTTAGGGCATTTTCTATAAATGTAATTCTCATTTTTTTCCCTCTAATTCTACCCCAGGGCTCTTTGTCTGAGAGATGTGGGGCCTCGTAGACGGATTTTGTCTGGCCCAGGAGAGACGCCACCAGTCCATCCAGTTCCTTTTGGTCACCTCTAGGTTCTCTCTGCAGCCCCGTCACCCCACCTCTTACCTCTTCTGTGGGTGGCTGCCATACTTCTGTTTTAGAGGAAGAGAGCCCAGAGTTACTGTGACCACAGTTCTGGAAGCGTGGGGGATCCGAAAAAAAAAAAAAAAGGAAAAAAAAAAAAAAAACTAGAACTGAAAAAAACTGTAGGAATTATATTTTTATGTGAATGACAGGTGTTTGCTTTTCTGTTTAATCCTACAGGCAGCATTCCTGTTCCAGTTGCAGACGAGGTGTTTACAAAGTCAGATATAGATTTTAAAAATATTTTTACTTCATAATCCTGGAAATATATAGTAAATATTCTTAGGGCATTTTCTATAAATGTAATTCTCATTTTTTTCCCTCTAATTCTACCCCAGGGCTCTTTGTCTGAGAGATGTGGGGCCTCGTAGATGGATTTTGTCTGGCCCAGGAGAGACGCCCACACCAGTCCATCCAGTTCCTTTTGGTCACCTCTAGGTTCTCTCTGCAGCCCCGTCACCCCACCTCTTACCTCTTCTGTGGGTGGCTGCCATACTTCTGTTTTAGAGGAAGAGAGCCCAGAGTTACTGTGACCACAGTTCTGGAAGCGTGGGGGATCCGCATGCCCTCAGTGCACCAAAGGAAGGGGAGAGGCAGAGGAAAGGGGCTGAGCTCACCTGGCCGCCGGCAGCCTGCTCGCCTCTGAACATACAGGCACCACCCGTTGAAGCTGGAATTGAACCCATTCTGCTTTGATAGCAGTCAGCTCTCTGTTTAAAAATAGAAGTTTTACTTAAAGAGGATGTTTATCTGAGCTCTAGCGTAGAGTAGCCGGCATACACAAAAGAAATGAGTGATGGTGCTGGAAAGCAAAGGGGTGAGCGTTTTCTGCACAGAGCTACAGAGCAGGCATTGCTGGGTCTTGTACGTGACAGCTCGACCCTGGCCGAAGCCCTGCGGAGAGGTTAAGCACCTTGGCCAGAGTGTCCCCCCAGTGGTGCTTCCTTTACACCTCATGTGAGGGCCATCGGCTGCTGTTGTGGAAACTGTGACCCGCCAGGTCGTTCAGAAGCATCTACAAACTTCTGGTTGGTTTGGCTGGAAGCTGCACTGAGGGAGGTGACATATCTGGCTGTTTCAGCTCCTGGCTGTCCCAGTCTTGTGTGACTTTGCCATCATTTGAAATTGTTGCCTATTTAACTCTGAAGATTCACTTGACAACCTAGCTCATTAGTGTTTGAAAATGCTGGTGTTTTCCTATTTGGGGATTTCAGGGCATCATCATGCCCCAAGTTATTTTTTTATTTTTTTTATTTTTTTTTATTTTTTTGTCTTTTGTCTTTTTCCGTGTCTGGCAACGGATCGCAACCCTCAGTGTTGCCCCCGTACCGGACCGGGGACCGGAAACGGGATTGCAACCCTCGGTGTTGCTCCCGCGCCTCGCTCAGCCAGTGAGCGGGAACCGGTCTGTATGTGGGATCCGAACCCTCGGGCGGGAGTGCCGCCGCGCTACCCAGTGCGCCACCGGGCCGGCCCATGCCCCAAGTTATGATGGGGATCGTGGCGAATGTCATCGATGTGGGCATGAATGCCCTCCTGCTGTACGCACTGACCTCGAGTGGTGTGAGTGGTGACCCATTCATTTGGTGAGTGCGAGTGTCCACTGTATGCCTGCTCTGTCCTGGGGCCGGAGTGAAGTGGTCTAGCGAGGGGACCACGGACAGGTGAACAGGCAGCTAGGGTGCAGGTTCAGGTGCCCCGTGGGACAGTCAGAACATGGAGAGGAGCTCTGTCATCAGTGAGGGCTGAGACAGCAGCCCCAGCAACGGCGGAGTGGGGCAGACGCCCGCAGGGAGAGATTGAGCTGGATTCCTCCTTCATGAAGCTTGAGGAGCCGAGGGCCCCACGAGGAGAGCACTGTCAGCGTGGACTCTCTTCAGCAGGTGGATGCTGGTGCCGGGGCCTGGAGCCAGAGAGTGGCCGCGCCAGCGTGTGTACACTGAACCCAGCAGTTTTTAGGGGCTTTAGGTCAGTGTGTCTATAAAGGAAGATCAGTTTAGTGGATCATGACCAACACTTTTAAAAATGAAATATCATATGAATGAAATAGAAAAAAGTGAAATAGAATAGAAAGTATAAGGTGCATTAACTTAGGGGGTATTTTCCGTGAGACTTTGTTTCAGGTATATGCAGTGCATGTGTGCATGCGTTCACGTGTGCATGCACGCACACTCATGCACATACTAATAATGTGGGGGCTGGCCGCTTAGCTCAGTTGGTGACAACATGGAGCTGATCAGACCAAGGTCCAGGCTTCCATCCTGTACTGGCCAGCAAAATAGTCATCACAATAATGTGGGTACTGGATAGTGACAGATTTGTTTATTACTGTTCAAAGCCATTAATTAAAGGATGGTGGAGGATTGATTTGTTTATTACTGTTCAAAGCCATTAATTAAAGGATGGTGGAGGATTGATTTGTTTATTACTGTTCAAAGCCATTAATTAAAGGGTGGTGGAGGATTGGAACATAAGAACACACCAGTGAAAAATCATTTATAACATCTTCCTTATGCCAGAAAGCTGAAGAAGTCTCAGCTGGGGAGAGCCGAGTCTAGCAGGCACATGTGAGGCCCAGTGGATCCACGCAAACCCCCGGGTGTGCATTCAGGTTTTCCTGTGAGGTGACCCTGAGAGGCCAACTCTTAGAAGCTTCTCTTGGGGATGGGGAGTAAAAGGAGAAATATAGGAATGGATTAATAAATAAATGGGTTAATAAATAAATGGGTTAATAATTGATAAAATATGACTATAGGACAGAGGAGTGAAATGAAAAAATAGACAAGAGAAAAGAGAGTTCCCGGCTCTCTGTGCCAGAATGGGGCATCGTTTTATTTGTTGTGATAAAATGTCACCTACTGAAGGTGCTCTAAGGTCATTTTTTTTTTTTTTTTTTTTTTTTTTTTTTGCAGCTGGCCAATATGGGGAACCAGACCTTGAGCTTGGTGTTATAAGGCCATGCTCTGACCAATTCAGCTAATCAGCCAGCCCTTCTGAGGTCATTTTTCTAATAGAAAACAAATTTATTATAGTCCTGGGTGACAAAACTACTGTGATCTAGACTGATATTTTAAACACAGTAGTTGTCTGATGTATCGCTTTTAACCAACTGTGCTTAAAATTTTATTTGATGGGTTAGGGCTATTAGGACAATGAATGGTGATAAATCTTTATGTGCTTTTGTTTTCCCATGGGGGAATAGTAGCATTTAGTTCTTCCACAAAATTCAGTCTTGGTGGAAAGAAAAAAAGTCTATTACAAATACATTATGTTCCGCATATGGAAAGAAGGCAGGCCAGGCTTTGCAGGCTCCACTAATACCTGTGATTCTCACCACAGAGCAAAAGCTTGTCAAGGGTGCACTGTTCATTTTTATTTGGAAGGAATATGCTCGTGGCTAATCATTACTTTTCCTCATTCAGAGGATGTGCCTGGGTCAACCCCACTTCGCAGTTTTTTCTGTCTGCTCTTTTCCTTTACGTATGGTGGAAAAGAATCCATGGTGACACCTGGCCAGGTATGGAAACACTGAATTCTTCTGTTGTTTGTTATTCAGAAAGATGTAATTCTGATTTCTGGACTTCTTTCCAGAGTTTTGTTTTGTTTTTATCTTTTGGAAAATCTAAAAATTATAGAAAATGTTTAAGTTCCTAAAAATAAAAAAAGTACAGGGCCATTATGAGTTTGTTTTTTTTTAATGTCCATGAGGGCAGCTTTTGTTTATAGAAGACTATTTGTAGCACCGGTTTTTAAGAATTAATATTATAAATGCAAAGTCCTAGTAGTTCTTTACAAATCATCCTGTTATGTTAAAGTGAAATTTGATTAATGTCTTATCAACTCGAGTGAACGGATTGAACTCTCGTAAACCATCAGTAACACTTACCACTAAGCTAAATTCTCTTAAATATTTAAATATGCATTAGTAAATTTAATAAATTAGGAGGGCTTTTTTCCTATTTTTTTCCAGGTATAATTGACAAATAAATTTGTATATGTTTAAGGACAATGTGGTATTTTGATATACGTGTACGTTGTGAAATGATTTCCACTATTAAGCTAATTAACATGTCCATCACCTTACGCAGTTACCCTATTTTGTGTGTGGCGAGAATACTTAGGATCTACGTTGTCAGCAAATTTCAGGTATGTCATACATTTTTATTAACTATATTCACCATGCCGTACATTAGGTCTCCAGAACTTCCTCATCTCGTAACTGAGTGTTTGTACCCTTTGACCAGTATCTTCTCCCCACTTCCCTCACCCTGGGCCCCAGTAACCACCCTTCCGCTCGACTGTTCTAGATTCCGCTTATGAGCGAGACCATGCAGTATTTGTCTTTCTGTACCTGGCTTACTTCACTTAGCATAATGTCCTCTAGGTTTGTACATGTAACAAATGACAGGATTTCCTTCTTTTTGAAGACTGAATAATGTTCCATTTTGTGTGTGTGTGCACATGTGTGTGTGTGCACGTGCATGTGTACACATGCACAACACATTTTCTTTATCCATTCATCCGTCGATTGAAATGTAGGTTGTTTCCATATCTTGGCTGCTGTGGATAATGCTGCAGTGAACATGGGGGTGCAGATATCTCTTCGAGATAGTGATTTTATGTCCTCTGGATATATACGCAGGAGTAGGATTGCTATATGGTAATTCTACTTAATTTTTTTTTAATTTAAATTTACTTATTTATTATTATTATTCTTTTTTGCACATTCAAAGATGTTGCAGAGCAGTGGGAGGGGAGTAGGAAAACAAAGGTGCAGGGGGGTGCCGGCTGAAAGCCAGCTCCTTTGCTGACCTGGTCGCAGAGGGTGGGGTGCCCTTGGCTCCCCCTGCCCCAGCTCAGGAACCTGGGAACTTCCAGCAGTGGTGCAGGTGTCACTGGGCTGGATGCAGATATCGGGGGGGCATGACAGGCCATTGGCCCTATCCCCACCCCAACTTGGGGGCCAGGGGGCTTCTGGCAGTGGTGCAGTCATCACCAGTCTGGATGCAGACATCAAGGAATTGAGGCTGAGGCCCTCAGCACCTTCCATCCTGGCTCAGGGGCCTGGGGGGCTTCCAACAGCAGTGTGGTAGTCGCTGGGCTGGATGCAGACATCAGGGGCATGTGGCTGAGGACCTCGGGCTCCCCTCACCTGGCTCAGGAGCCTGGGGGGCTTCCAGCTC
>NW_007739107.1:10727-14723 GCF_000696425.1 Galeopterus variegatus | reverse complement strand
CTCACTGGCCTCTGAGGCACTGCTTATTCAGTTGTTATGGCCCCTCAGTCCTATGTTAGTGATCTTGCTGGCCTGGGGACCACCAAGGCCCTCCTCTCCCCTGCAACCTCCAAGCAACTTCACACAAAGGGCACAGCTGTAGCTTTTGCCAGCTCTTGCTCTGTGTGCTCACCAGGGCCAGCCTTGAAGTGGTCGGGGCCCTAAACAGTCATAGCAGTCCCCTATTTCCCTCATCATGGCTTCTCCCCCCTTCATGAACTCTGTAGGTCTCTCCTCCTCTTCCCCTGAGCTCTAGCAGCCCCAGCCTGGCTGTCATTGCTTTTTTAACAGTTGCAAATTGGTTGATTGTGGGAGAGAGTGATGCTGGGGACCGTCTATTCTGCCATCTCGATTGACTACTTTTAAATTTTTGAGGAACCTCTAAACTGCTTTTATACTGGCTCTACCACTTCACATTCCCACTAACAATGTACAAGCGTTCCTTTTCCTCCACATCCTTGTCAACACTTATCTTTTGTCCTTTTGATAACAGCCATCCTAACAGGTATGAGGTGATGTTTCATTGTGGCTTTGATTTGCATTTCCCTGGTGACTAGTGGTGTTGAGCACCTCTCGTGTGCCTGGTGGCCATTTGTATGTCTTCTTTTAAGAAATGTCTACTCAGGTCCTTTGCCCATTTTTTAATCAAGTCGTTTGTTTTTTTGCTTATTTGAGTTGTACGAATTCCTTACATATATTTTTTTTTTTTTTGTCTTTTTTGTCTTTTTTGTCTTTTTTCCGTGTCCGGCAACGGATCGCAACCCTCAGTGTTGCCCCCGTACCGGACCGGGGACCGGCAACGGGATTGCAAGCCTTGGTGTTGCTCCCGCGCCTCGCTCAGCCAGTGAGCGGGAACCGGTCTGTATGTGGGATCCGAACCCTCGGACGGGAGCGCCGCCACGCTTCCCAAGCGGCGCACTATCCAGTGCACCACCGGGCCGGCCCCGAATTCCTTACATATTAACCCCCATCGGATATATGGTTAACAAATATTTTCTTCCATTCCTTAGTTTGCCTTTCTCATTTTGTTAGTTGTTTTCTCTGCTGTGCAGCAGCTTTTTGATTTTATGTAGTCCCGCTTGTTATTTTGTTTTCTGTGCTTTTGGTGTCACAGGCTCTAAGACCAGTGTCATGAAGCTTTTTCCCTATGTTCTCTTCTGGGAGTTTTATGGTTTCAATTCACACTTAAGTCTTTAATCCATTTTGAGTTGATTTTTGCGTGTGGCATAAAATAAGGATCCAATTTTATTTTACTTATGTTTGCATGTGGATATCCAGTTTTCCTAACTCCATTTACTGAAGAGTCTATCCTTTCCCAATTGTGTACTCTTGGAACCTGGTTGAAGACTAATTGACCGTATACGTGTGGGCTTGTTTCCGGGCTTTCTATTCTATTCCATTGGTCTGTATGTCTGTTTTCATTCTATTACCATACTGTTTTGACTTTGAAATTAGGAAGTGCGATGCCACCAGTCTTATTCTTTTTTTTTTTTTAAGATTGCTTTGGCTATTCCGAGTCTTTTGTGATCCCATACTAATTTTAGGATTGTTTTTTCTATTTGTGAAAATTGTCACTGGAATTTTGATAGGCATTGTATTGAATCTGTAGATCACCTTGGGTAGTATGGGCATTTTAACAAAATTGATTCTTCTTACCCATAGACATGGGATATCTTTCCGGTGTTTTGTGTCTTTTTCAATTTTATTCATCAGTGCTTTATAGTTTTTAGTATAAAGATATTTCACCTCCTAGGTTATATTTACTCATAAGTATTTTATTATTTTTGATTCTGTTGTAAATGAGATTGTTCTCTTAATTTCTTTTTCAGATAGTTCATTTACTATATACAAACACAAATGATTTTTGTATTTTGGTTTTGTATTCTGCAACTTTACTGAATTTATTTATTAGTTCTAACAGTTTTTTGGTAGAGTCTTCGGTGTTTTCTGAGTATAAGATCCTGTCTTCTGCAAACAGAAAATTTCACTTCTTCCTTTCTGACTTGGTTGCCTTTTCTTTCCTTTCCTCTCCTCTCCTTTCCTTTCTTCTAATTGTGCTGGCTCAGACTACCAGTACTATATTGAATAGAAGTGGTGAGAGTGGGCATCCTTGTCTTGTTCCTGATCCTAGAGGAAAAGCTTCCATCTTTTCACCATTGATTCTAATGTTAGCTGTGGGCTTGTTCTGTATGGCCTTTATTGTATTGAGGTACATTCCTCCTATACCTCATTTGTTGAGAGTTTTCCAGTTTGCATATAGTTGTTT
This sequence comes from Galeopterus variegatus, assembly GCF_000696425.1. Classification (NCBI taxonomy): domain Eukaryota; kingdom Metazoa; phylum Chordata; class Mammalia; order Dermoptera; family Cynocephalidae; genus Galeopterus; species Galeopterus variegatus. Next base: position 12,418 of record NW_007739107.1, on the reverse strand, counting down.
GTAGTAGTCTCTTATGATCCTTTGTATTTCTGTGGTATCATTTGTAATGTCTCATTTTTCACTACAGATTTTGAGTCCTCTCTTTTTTTCTTTGTTAGTCTAGCTAAAGGTTTATCAATTTTGTTTATCTTTTTGAAAATCCAACTCTTTGTTTCATCAATCTTCTGTATTGTTTTTTGAGTCTCTAATTCATTTATTTCTTCTGATTTTTGTTATTTCTTTCCTTCTACTGATTTTGGGTTTGGTTTGTTCTTGTTTTTCTGTTCCTTAAGGTGTAATGTTAGGTTATTTATTTGAAGTGTTTCTTCTTTTTTGATATAGGCAATTATTGCTATAAACTTCCTTCTTACAACTACTTTTACTGTATCCTGTAGGTTCTGGTGTGTTGTGTTTTCATTTTCATTTGTCTCTAGGAATTTTTTAATATCCTTTTTGATTTCTTCTTTGACCCATTTGTTGTTTAGGAGTATGTTGTTTAATTTCCATGTACTTGTATGGTTTCTAGTGTCCCTTTGTTGTTGATCTTTAGCTTTATTCCATTGTGGTTAGACAAGGTAGTTGATATGGTTTCAATTTTTTTAATTTGTTGAGATTTGTTTTGTGACCTAACATATGTCTAGTATGGAGAATGGTCCATGTCTTGCTGAGAAGAATATGTATTCTGCAACTATTGGATGAAATGTTCTACATATATCCATTAGGTCCAATCAGCCAAAAGTAGTGATTAATTCTGATGTTTCCTGGTTAACTTTCTGTCTGGGTGACCTGTCCTTTGCTGAAATTGGGGTTGTTAAAGTCCCCAACTGTTATTGTGTTAGAGTCTGTTTCTCCTGTTAGGTCTAATAGTAATTCCTTTATATAACTGGGTGCTCCATTGTTGGGTGCAGATATATTTAGAATTGTTATATCCTCTTGTTGTATTGATCCCTTTATATAACGACCTTTCTCATCTTTTTTTTATTTTCCTTGGCTTGAAGTCTATTTCATGTGATGTAAGTATATCTACCCCTGTTCTTTTTTTGATTTCCGTTTGCATGATACATCTTTTTCATTCCTTCACTTTCAGTTGGTGTGTGTCTTTATAGGTGAAGTGAGTATCTTGTAGGCAGCATATTTTTGGTTCTTGATTTATAATTCATTCAGCCACTATGTGTCTTTTAATTGGAGCATTGAATCAGTTTATGTTTAGGGTTATTATTGATATATGGGGACTTTTGTTACTGTCATTCTGTTACTTTTTTTCTGGTTATTTTTTAGGTCCTTTTATACTTTTTCCTTTTTTTTTTTTTTTTTTTTCCNACCTTCATATGTTTTCTTGCTACTCTTTAGCATCATCTTCTTTCAGACTGAAGCACCCACTTTAGCATTTCTTGTAAGGTAGGTCTAGTGTTGATGAATTCCCTTACCTTTTGTTTGTCTGGGAAAGACTTTATTTCTTCTTCATATCTAAAGGTTAGTTTTGCAGGATACAGAATTCTTGGCTGATAATCTTTTTCCTTCAGCACTCTGTATATGTCGTCCCATTCTCTTCTGGCCTGTAGGGTTTCTACTGAGGAATCTAATGAGAGATGTATTGGAGCCCTGTTGAATGTTATGTGTTTCTTTTCTCATGGTGCTTTCAGTATTCTTTCTTTGTCTTTGGTTTTTGGTAATTTGATTATGGTGTACCTTGGTGTGTTCCTCCTTGGATT
>NW_007739107.1:7539-8935 GCF_000696425.1 Galeopterus variegatus | reverse complement strand
TATTTCTCTGTTCTTTCTCAATCTTTGTGTCTTTACATTAATGCCTGGGCATTGAAGAAACCGCTACCTCTTCCAGGTTTTATAGGTGTTCTTTGGCAGTGTTAGACCTTTACTGGTCAATATAAGAGCTTTGTCTCTGGTTTGTTGTTTTGTGTTTTTTTCAGTTCTGTTTTAGATTATTAACTACCACCACCACTTAAACTCTGCCCTGGAACTCATTTGTTGTGCTTTGGTTAATTCCAAAGGGAACTTCCTGTGGGGACCAAAACTTCAGCTTTGTGGTTGAGCAAAATGGCTGTTTGCTGCTGATTCTCTAGGGAAGGCTTTTTATGCAGACTGGATTGTAATTGTTGGCCTTTTAATCACTTCCATGTCTTGTGAGGTCTGATACACCCAGATTGTGTGGAAATTATGGCCCGGGACTAGGTCTTTCCAGCAAACTGCAGCCCCTGCAGTTCTATGGCCTTGACCAGTTTCCACCAAGCGGGCTTGTACCTATCAGAAGGCAGATCAGCTGCCCACGCTGTGCCCCAATTTTCCCCTTTCAGGCCAGCCTCCCCTCACACTCTGTGGGGCAGGGTATGCATTGGTCCCTAGTGATGACTTACCAGCCTCCGGGTGGCTCCTGTCTTTGGTCTGCTGAAGCCCCTCACTACTATGTGGGTCCACAGGAACCCTGTCAGTGGTCTCACTGGCATAGGGGCTTTTATGGTGCACTCCAAGGCCCTCTTCTCCACTGCAGATTCCAGGCACTTCACACGAAAGGCCCAGCTGTGGTTTTTGCTGTCTCCTGCTCCATATGCTGCAGCTTCTTCCTGCCTCTCACAGGGGCCAGCCCTGAAGTGTCTGGGGCTCAAAATGGTCAGCACAGTCCCTTCTCGGTCTTGCTGTGGCTTCTCCCACCTTCATGAACGCTGTGGGTGTCCTGAGCCCCACTGGTCCCAGGTTGACAGTCTTTGCTTTTTAATAGTTGTAAATTGCTCAGTTTTCAGGGAGGGTGATGCTGGGGACTGTCTATTCTGCTATCCTGATGATGTCCTACTTCTCTAAAGGCCCTACCTCTTAATATTGTTACAATGGCAGTGAAGCTTCAACATGAATTTTGGCAGGGACATTCAAACCATAGCAGGTGCTTTATAGAAAAAGGTTTACCTCTGACCTAGCATAATGTTTTCTTTGTTTGTTTGTTTTCTGTTTGTGGTAAAGGACACATAACATAAAATTTACCATTTAACCATTTTAAACTGTACAGTGCAGTGGCATTAAGTACATTCACATTGTGCAACCATCATGCCACCATCTCCAGAGCTCTTTGATCTTGCAAAACTGAAACTGTGCACCCCTTAAACAACTTCTCATTTCTACCTCCTCCCCAGCCCCTTGCAACCACTATTCT
>NW_007739107.1:5214-6471 GCF_000696425.1 Galeopterus variegatus | reverse complement strand
CTGCTTTCAATTCTCTTGGGTATATTCCCAGAAGTGGAATTACTCAATCATATAGTAATTCAATTTCTAATTTTTCAAGGAACCATCAAACTGCTTTCCACAGCAGCTGCACCGTTTGATATTCCCACCAATGGTGCATGAGGGTTTCAATTTCTCCACGTCCTTGCAACACTTTTTTGATCGTAGCCATCTAGTGGATGTGCCATGATATACCTCATTGTGGTTTTGATTTGCGTTTCTCTAATGATCAGTGATGTTGAGCATCTTTTCCTATACTTGTTGGCCATTTATATATCATCTTTGGAGAAATGTCCACTCAAGTCCTTAGCCCAGTTTTTAAATCAGGTTGTTTGTCTTTTTGTTTTTGAGATGTAGGTGTTATTTATGCTTTTGGGATATTATGATATCCTTATCAGATATATGAGATTAATTCCAAAAGTTCATGGCAAAATAGAGTGAAAAGATAACAAATCTTTCCATGAACTTTTTCAGTACCCTCATATGATTTGCAGATATTTTCTCCTATTGCATGGGTTGTCTTTTCACTCTGCTGATTGTGTCCTTTGATGTGCACAAATTTTTCATTTTGATATGGTCTAATTTATCTATTTTTACTTTTGTTGCCTATGTGCACTGTGTATTTTAAGGTTTATCCGTATTGCCATATATACATCCAGTGTTTTGCTCTTAACCGTCATGTGCACCGACTATAATTCACTTCTCTATTTCCCTAGCGATGGTCTCCTTGGTGTCTCCCACACCCCACAGCATATGTCTGCCATTTATACCCAGGAGTGGACTGGGTGGGTGACGGGGCAGGTCTATACCTCAGTTGAACTAAGTATTGCCAGCTTTGTGCCTGCCATCTCAAGCTNTGCACCCCTTAAACAACTTCTCATTTCTACCTCCTCCCCAGCCCCTTGCAACCACTATTCTACCTTTTATTTTTGAGTTTGACTGTTCTTGATACCTGCTATAATTGAAATCACTTAGCATAATGTCCTCGAAGTTCATCCATGTTGTAGCACGTGTCAGAATTCCATTCCTTCTTAAGGCTTAATAATATTCCACTGTATTTATGTTCCACATTTGGTTTATCCATTCGTGTATCAGCAGACACACTCGTCGCTTCCACCTTTTGGCTAATGTGAATAATGTTGCTATGATCATGGGTGTACAAATGTTGCTTCAAGACCCTGCTTTCAATTCTCTTGGGTATATTCCCAGAAGTGGAATTACTCAATCATATAGTAATTC
>NW_007739107.1:2305-4240 GCF_000696425.1 Galeopterus variegatus | reverse complement strand
CGTGTGTCTGGCTGTTCCCAGTATGTTCATGGTGTGCATCGAGTGGTGGACCTTTGAGATCGGGACCTTTCTCGCAGGTTTGTCAGAAGCCCAGCAGAGGCCTGCCCGCAGCCTGGCGAGTCACGACTCAGGGGCTTTCCATAAACCTCAGTTGATGCTCTGTCCTCCCATTGCATCAGGCTGTCACTGAGGTTTTCCATGGAGGGGTGAGGCCTCGTCCAGCCACAGCATTCAGGTCGGGTGGGGCTTTTGCTCTATGCCACACCCTTTATTTTGTAAACAAGGAAAGGGCGGCCTGGTGAGAGGTTTGCCAGAGGTCATGGAGTGGGAGGACAGAACCCCAAGCCCGGTCTCAGGACTCCCTCAGAGCATCCTGTGCCGCAGCTGACTTCTGCTAGCCATCAAGCCAAGTTTTTAAAAACTTTTACAAACACAGAGTGACTGATTGGCTCCATTTTAGCCATGACCTCTGCTTCTATTGGCAATAATTTTGTAATTAATGTAATTTTGTAATAAACTTTTTGGTCATAGGCATTCACCTTAGCTGTCTTATTACTAGTAAAAAACAGCAAACAGCAGGGCAGAGGATGGTGACAACTGACATTGCTGTGGCCGTCAACCCTCGCACAGTGTGCAGAGTCCCACTGCCCTCTGTGTTCCCCTCACAGTGTTACCCCAGGTCACCGGGGAACAACCTACAACTATAGGAGTCTCACTTTTTTCTACTTTGAACCTGATGTTTTTTTCCCTCGTTGGGTAGGGGCTTGTAGAACAAGCCCGTGTCACAGCTTAGCTGCCTGAGATCTTGGCAGCTCCCTGGGAAAAGACGTCCGGGGTTCTCCTCAGCATAGGCGGTGAATCCTGCCATCAGGCTGTGCTTCTGGGGGTGTTCTTGGCTGCACCTACATTAAAATAAGTTATGGTTTCATAAGGAAAATGTTTGTTTTAATCCACTTTTTGAGATGTGTTTTGTGTGTGCCTGTATGTGCCAATGTTTCAGGACTGATTAACGTGACAGAGGTTGGAGCCCAGGCCATCATGTATGAAGTGGCCTCTGCGGCCTGCATGGTAAGAATCAGGGCACCATTTCTGCATAAACCCTGCTGGGCCATCATCATTGCATGCAGTCAGCAGACGTGTGCACACCCACCATGCTGTGCACGTATGAGGAGGGGGAGAACCAGAGAGCACAGAGAGAGAGAGCACAGCATGGTGGGGGAGCCTGGACTGGGGCCAGATGGGCAGGGCGGAGTCCTGGCCATGCCCCTCCCCAGCTCTGTGATGTGGGCTCACTGCTTAATCTTTCTGAGCCTCAGTTTCCTCAAATACAAAATGGGGGGAAAATATCCACATTGCTGGTGAAGATTAAATGAGAATGCACATAAAATTTAGCAGGATGCCTGGCATATGCATTCAGCCAACATGGAGTTGGTGCCAGGATCAGTGGTGAGTGAGCTGGAAATAGCCCCTACCCTCTGTGGCCTGTGGCCTGGTAGGGAGACTGTTATGAACAAGTAAACAGATGAGTAAGAGTGTTGCGGATGTCGTACATGATAAGTACCATAAGAAGGCACAAAAGGGTCTGAGATGCATGTAAACAAGCAGACACCTTTTAGATAGGGTGAGCGGTAATGGTCTTTCTGCGCTGCTGTTCGAGCTGAGACTTGAAGGATGAGAGGAGCCGGCCTGGGAAGGAAGGGTTTGGGGTTTGCTTCTGTTTTTAAGTGGCAGGAGTGGGGCCTGCTTATAGGTGTTTGGTAAACAGGAGCCATCTACTACTTCTCTTTTATGTTCAGAGCTTCTGCTTTTCTACCTGCCTCATCACAGATTTCCTTTTTTTTTCAACTGTGGTAAAATACACACAGCATAAAGTCGACCATCTTAATCATTTCTAAGTGTAGTGTTAGCACGTTTACACTGTTATGTAACCATCAC
>NW_007739107.1:0-853 GCF_000696425.1 Galeopterus variegatus | reverse complement strand
AAAGATTTCCCAAGTTCATGGATTAGAAGATTTAATAGTGTTAACATGGCAGTACCCCCCGCCCCCATGTTGATCTATAGATTCAATACAATGCATATCGGACTTTGAACAATACTTTATTGCAGATTGGATAAGCTGATCCTAAAATTCATATGGAGATGCCAGGGACCCTGAACAGTCAAAGCAATGTTAAAAAAGAAGAAAGTTGGAGAACTCATGCCACAATAATAAGAACCAGAAGACAGTGAAATAATATCATCAATGTGCTGAGAAAGTAATGTCAATCCTTACCCAGCTAAGCTATTGCTCTTGAAAGAGACATTTTCCAGCAAAGACTAAGAGACACCACCATTCACAGACCTTCACTGATGCCCCATAGATTTTCATAGAAACACCAATGTTCACATAATGGTGAACAAAGAAACTGGTAAATGTGGATGAATCCAAACTAGCGTTGACTGTAAATAAAAAATGGTGATTAAACAGAGACGAATGTGCACAGTACAAAAATGAGGTGGGAACAAAATACTGCACAGCAATAAGGGGTAAGATTGGGAGAGGGTTATCTTAGTTGAAACAATCTAGGTATTGACAGGGAAGTGGGTAGGAGCTAGCGAGTGATTTGAATTTTTAAAACAAGGTATGCATGTTGACATTTTAAGGGGAATAACCAAAATAGGAGAACTAGAATATATAATTTCTAAACCAGTGGCAGGAACAAAAGTGAAATTAAGAAAACACAATCAGTCCAACATAAGGCAATGAAACTAAGGAAGATAGATTTAAAAAGCCAGAAGAAAGCATTATAAATAACACATGGTAGAATTAAACCCAAATAATGTGTAATGATACT
>NW_007739106.1:64755-66253 GCF_000696425.1 Galeopterus variegatus | reverse complement strand
AGGCTGACATTCCATGATTTCTTTCCTCTCTGTAGGCTAGGTAAATTTGAAAATAAGGGTTGCCATAGTGTCAGTTATCACCATAATTACTGCCATCTGAAGATAATTTAGCATGTTTCAATCTGGCCACTTTCGTTTTCAAAAAAAAAAAAAAAACTATCTTAACCATTTAATGTTGAAGCAACCCAGGTCTGAGTTCTTGGTGCTCCTCTTCTCTATCTCCAATCACAACGTTAGTGATTCAATCCAATCTCATGACTTAAAATAGCATATATACGACAGCATCTGCCAAATTTTAACTCTGGCCCAGACCTTCCCCTTTGACTGCAGAACTGCACATCTAAATCCCTACTAGACACTTCACTTGGATATCTACTAGGTATACGAGAATTAAAATGTTCCAGATTTGTTTGTCCTGCTTCTACCTTGCAGTACAGTCTGTTCTTAGCATAACAACCAAAGTAATACTTTTAAAATCTAAGTTGAGCAAATCCCTTCTCTGCTCAGGACCCTCTATCTCACTCAGCGTCAAAGCCCAAGTCCTACAATGGCCTATAGGGACCTTCACAATCTGGCCCTTGCTAGTTTCATCTCATAGTTATAGTCCTCCTGGCACATTTGGTTCTGGCCACATTGGCCTCTGTGCTGTTCTATAGTACTCCAGCATGTTTCTCTGTCATTGTCTTTGCACTGGCTGGTCTTGCTCTCTGGGGCTGTCTTCCCAGCTATTCATAGAGAGCTGACTCCTTTGCCTCTAAAAGTCTTTGCTCACCCATCTGTTTTTCAATAAGGATTTCTCTGACCACCTTTTCTAAATTTGCAGCCCAACCTTTCCCTTTCTCTGCATTACTGTTCTCCTACCATATTGCAGTGGATTGAATTGTGTCCTCTCAATCTCAATGAAGCTTAACCCCCACTGTAACTGTGGAGGGTGGTAAATCCTATTATGGTAATTAAAAGGTAGAGCCTTGCAGAGGTGATTAGATTGTAAGGACCATGCACTAGTTCATGGGAATGGTTCTGAGGGCTTTAAAAGGAGAGCAAGTGAGGACCCAGCAGGTAGGCCTTGCCACCACCAGACTCCATCCCCAGCCCGGCCGAGTGCGCACTGACCAGAGAGGTGCCCTGCCAGAGAGGCCCAAGATCTGCAGAGAACACAAGCCCGGCAGTGCCAGCATGTGACCAAGCAGGTAGGCCTTGCCACTGCCCAACTCCATCCCCAGCATGGCCAAGGGTGAGCCAACCAGAGAGACACCTCCCCAGAGAGGCCCAAGACCTAAGGCGACCATGCACCCAAGGCACCAGTGGATGACCGAGCAGACACTGAGGAAGCTGTGCCAAATTGGCAGCCCCAGCAGCATCTACCAGACAATAGTGTTGAACCAGTAGAGCGTGAAAGCCCCTGCCACAATGACTAAACATCAAAGGAAAGATACCAGAAATGTGAAAAATCAAGAAAATATACCACCAAAGGGTAATAACTCTCAAGTTCTAGATC
>NW_007739106.1:62264-63610 GCF_000696425.1 Galeopterus variegatus | reverse complement strand
AAATGAAGGGCAAATAGTATATTTCTCAGACAAACAAAAACTGTGGAAGTTCACTACCACACAACCACCCTTACAAGAAATTCTCAAGGGAGTACTGAGTTTGGTATCTGAAAATTAACTACCACTGCCATAAAAACTAAAGAAAAATCAAAACCCACTAGTAAAATAAAAATTCCAACAATGAAGAGGAAAAAAAATGCTTAGAACCCAAGGAACCAACAAATACAAAAGACAAACAGTAAATCAGAAAGAAAGGAACAAAAGACACTAAAGACATCCAAACAAAAATCAATAAAATGTGGGGCTGGCCCGTGGCTCACTTGGGAGAGTGCGGTGCTAGTAACACCAAGGCCACGGGTTCGGATCCCATATGGGGATGGCTGGTTCACTCACTGGCTGAGCGTGGTGCTGACAACACCAAGGCAAGGGTTAAGATCCCTTACCGGTCATCTTTTGAAAAAAAAAATCAATAAAATGCTAGGAGGAAATAAACACTGTTCAATAACAACACTTAATGTAAAAGGATTAAATTCCCTAATCAAAAGACACAGACTGGATGGCTGGGTTAAAAAGGAGGACCCAACTATATGCTGCTTTCAAGAGACCCACCTCACCCATAAAGACTCACATAAACTAAGAGTGAAAGGATGGAAAAAGATCTTCCATGCAAACAGAAATGAAAAATGAGCTGGAGTAGTTATTCTTATATCTGATAAAATAGCTTTTAAACTAAAAACCATAAAAAGAGATAATGAGGGCTACTACATAATGATAAAAGGATTGATCCATCAAGAAGACATAACAATCATAAATATATACGCACTCAGTGTCAGAGCAGCCAGACTTATAAAGCAAACTCTATTAGACCTAAAGAAGGAAATAGACACTAACACCATAATAGCAGGGAACCTGAACACCCCAATGTCAATATTGGACAGATCATCTAGGCAAAGAATCAGCTGAGAAACACAAGATCTAAACAACACTCTAGACGTATTGGACTTGAAAGATATCTACAGAACATTCTATCCAACAACCTCAGAATATCCATTCTTCTCATCTGCATATGTATCATTCTCCAGGATAGATCACATGTTAGGTCACAAATCAAGTCTCAACAAATTCAAAAAAATTGGAATTATCCCATGTATTTTTTCAGACCACAATGGATTAAAATTAGAAATCAATAACAAACAAAAACTATACAAACACATGGAAATTAAACAGCATTCTACTTAATGACATATGAGTCCAAGAAGAAATCAAACAGGAAATCAAAAAATTTATTGAAACTAATGAATTCAAAGATACATTCTACCAAAACCTGTGGGATACTGCAAAAGCAA
>NW_007739106.1:61146-62254 GCF_000696425.1 Galeopterus variegatus | reverse complement strand
TATATGCCAACAAATTTGAAAATCTGGAAGAAATGGATAAATTTCTGGACACACACAAACTTAAAACTGAGCCAAGAAGATGTAGAAAATCTGAACAGACCAATAACAATAAGAGATTGAAGCTGTTATCAGAAGGCTCCCAAAAAAGAAAAGCCCGGGAACAGATGGATTCACAGCAGAATTCTACTAAACATTCAAAGAGGAATTGACAATTCTCTACAAATTATTCCAAAAGATTGAAACAGGCAATTCTCCCAAACTCATTCTATGAAGCAAACATCACCCTGATACCAAAACCAGGTAAAGATACAACTAAAAAAGAAAACTACAGTCAAATATCCTTGATGAATATAGACGCAAAAATCCTCAGTAAAATAAAAGGTAACAGAATACAGCAGCAAAAATACTCAATAAAATACGAGCTAACAGAATACAGCAACACATACGCAAAATTATACACCATGATCAAATGGGATTCATTCCAGGGATGCAAGGTTGTTTCAACATGCACAAATCAATAAATGTGACACACCTATCAATAAAATCAAAGACAAACACCATATGATCATCTCTATAAATGCTGAAAAAGCATTTTGTAAAATTCAACACTCATTCATGATACTCTGTACATGTTAGGTATAGAGGGAAAGTATTTCAATGTAATTAAAGCCATGTATGATAAACGCACTGCCAATACCATCCTGAATGGGGAAAATCTGAAAGCTTTTCCTTTAAGAACAGGAGCTAGACAAGGATGCCCACTCACACCACTCCTATTCAACATGGTGTTGGAAGTACCAGCCAGAGCAATCAGAGAAATGAAGGAAATAAAGGGCATCCAGATTGGAAAAGTTGAAGTCACACTGTCCCTGTTTGCAGATGACCTGATCCTATATATCAAACAGCCTAAAGCCTCTACAAAAAGACTCTAGGAGTTGATAAATGATTTCAGCAAAGTTGCAGGATACAAAATCAACACACAAAAATCAGTAGCATTTCCATTCTCCAGTAGTGAATATGCAGAAAGAGAAATCAAGAAAGCTTGCCCATTTACAATAGCCACCAAAAAAATAAAATACTTAGGAATTGAGTTAACCAAGGATGTGAA
>NW_007739106.1:52886-60146 GCF_000696425.1 Galeopterus variegatus | reverse complement strand
AAACAGCATGGTACTGGCATAAAAACAGACACACTGATCAATGGAATAGAATAGAGAATCCAGAAATCAACCCACACACCTACAGCCATCTGATCTTTGACAAAGGCACCAAGCCTATATACTGGGGAAGAGACTGCCTCTTCAGCAAATGGTGCTGGGATAACTGGATATCCATATGCAGGAGAATGAAACTAGACCTCCACCTCTCACCATATACTGAAATCAACTCAAAATGGATTAAAGAATTAAATATACACCCTGAAACAATAGAACTTCTCAAAGATAACATTGGAGAAACTCTTCCGGAAGTAGGACTGGACACAGACTTGATGAATACGACCCCAAAAGCAAGGGCAACCAAAGGAAAAATAAACAAATGGGATTATATCAAACTAAAAAGCTTCTGCACAGCAAAAGAAACAATTACCAGAGTTAAAAAGACCACCAACAGAGTGGGAGCAAATATTTGCAAAATATACATGTGACAAAGGATTAATATCCAGAATATACAAGGAACTGAAACAACTTTACAAGGAAAAAACAAGTAACCCAATTAAAAAATGGGCAAAAGAGCTAAATAGGCATTTCTCAAAGGAAGATATACAAATGGCCAACAGACACATGAAAAAATGCTGAACATCACTCAGCATTCAGGAAATGCAAATCAAAACCACCCTGAGATACCATCTAACTCCAGTTAGGATGGCTAATATCCCAAATACTGTGAATGATAAATGCTGGCGAAGTTGTGGAGAAAAAGGAACTCTTGTACATTGTTGGTGGGACTGCAAAATGGTGCAGCCTCTATGGGAAATGGTATGGAGTTTCCTCAAGCAATTGCAGATAGACCTACCATATGACCCAGCTATCCTATTGCTGGGAATATACCCAGAAGAATGGAAATCATCAAGTTGAAGGTATACCTGTTCTCCAGTGTTCATTGCAGCACTCTTTACAATAGCTGAGAGTTGGAACCAGCCCAAATGTCCATCATGAGATGAGTAGATACAGAAAATGTGGTATATCTACACAATGGAATACTACTCTGCTATAAAAAAGAATGAAATACTGCCATTTGCAACAACATGGATGGACCTAGAGAGAATTATATTAAGTGAAGCAAGTCAGGCACAGAAAGAGAAATATCACACGGTCTCACTTATTCATGGGAGTTAAAAATAAATAAATAAATGCACAAATAAACTGGTGGGGGAGGGAAGAAGACACAACAATTACAATTCCTTGAAATTTATAGGACAAGCAAACAGATATGAAGTTGTTGGAAGGGAGTGGGGAGAGGGAAGAGGGAGGGAGGTTTTGGTAATGGGCCACAATAATCAACCACATTGTATATTGACAAAATTAAATTAAACTAAAAACAAATAATAGAAAAAGGAGAGCAAGTGAGTCTCTCTGCTCAACCAATTCTGCCATGTGAGGGCCCTGGGCCACTGTTGCCACCAACAAGGCCTTCACCATATGTGTTCTATAGAGTTTGGACTTCCCAACCTCTGAAACCATAAGAAATAAATTTCATTTTTTTATAAATTACCCAGTTCCAGGTATTTTGTTATAAGCAACCAAAATGGACTAATACAGAAAATTGGTACCAGGGAAGTTGGGTATTTCTTGTAACAAATACTTGAAAATGTAGAAGTGGCTTTTTGGAACTGGGTGCTGAGGAGAAGCTGGAAGAATTTGAAGGAGAAGGCCAGAAAAAGCNCATATGAAAAAATGCTCAACATCACTCAGCATTCAGGAAATGCAAACCAAAACCACACTGAGATACTATCTCACCCCAGTTAGGATGGCTAATATCCAAAAGACTGTGAATGATAAATGCTGGCGAAGTTGCAGAGAAAAAGGAACTCTCATACATTGTTAGTGGGACTGTAAAATGGTGCTGCCTCTATGGAAAATTGTATGGAGGTTCCTCAAACAATTGCAGATAGATCTACCATATGACGAAGCTATCCTACTGCTGGGAATAAATATATCCAGAGGTATGGAAATCATCAAGTCAAAGGTATACCTGTTCTCCAATGTTCATCACAGCACTCTTTACAATAGCCAAGAGTTGGAACCAGTGCAAATGTCCATCACCAGATGAGTGGATATGGGAAATGTGGTATATCTACACAATGGAATACTACTCTGCTATAAAGAAGAATGAAATACTGCCATTTGCAACATCATGGATGGACCTAGAGAGAATTATATTAAGTGAAAAAAGTCAGGCACAGATAGAGAAATATCACATGTTCTCACTTATTTGTGGGAACTAGAAATAAATAAATAAATTCACAAACAACTGGGTGGGGGGAGGGAAGAAGACACAACAATTACAATTCCTTGAAGTTGATAGACATGCGAACAGAAAGGAGATTGTTGGGAAGGAGTGGGGAGAGGGAGGAGGGAGGGAGGTTTTGGTAATTGGCCACAATAATCAACCACATTGTATATTGACAAAATTAAATTAAATTTAAAAAATTAATTTGCCGAACTTTCAAAAGTAGAGAATGGAACTGAGGGAACTGAGGCCACCAGTGGTGGGAAAGGGGGAGGAGAGGAGGTGATTAGCAAGAAATTTGTAAAGGGCCACCAAAAATGATTGCACTGTATATTGATATACATAGTAACTATCCTCATTTGAGGCTCATGTATTGCACACAGGTGATATTGCATGCTTAACCCCACAGATATATATAATCAATTATGTTTCAATCAAAAATAAATAAATAAATAATTTAAAATACATTGCAAAAAAATTCATAGATGAAAACTCATACCCATTTGTGAGCACTTGAGAAAAATCACACAGCATGATAGCAACAGGGGTAGGGATAGAATTCTAGTCATATTATTTCTATGTCTGTCTGACTTAGTTTTCCCACAATGCCCCTCCTACTGGTCTTCCAAATTTCAGCTCTCTACCAATATCTATTTCTATTCCTAATGGGCCAAATCAATCTTTTAAAAATACCACTTTCTACTAGTGTGGCCAGATTTATCAAATAAAAATATAGGACATCCAATTATTTGGGACATATTTATACTGAAACCTGATTCATTCTTGATGTGAAGTTCAAATTTAACTGGGAGTCCTGAATTTTATCTGGTAATCCTACTTTTGATGTTTGACCCTTTTGGCAAAACCACTCAAAATGGTGGCCTTTACCCATTCCAAGGAATCTGATCTTACAAATCTGGCTTTTAATGGAGGATCCACCATAATCTGTCCTGATATTTCACCATCAATGTTTTCTCTCACTCGTCTACTCTGATGTAGTTAAATCACTTTATTCCCCAAATAAAGGTCTGGCTCTGATGATATAATGATCTCTAAGATCCCTCCAACTCTTAATTTCTGTTATTTTCACACAAGCCCTGGCTTGGAGTCTCCTTAATTCTATATGCATTTCCTCTCCCGCTTTCTCTCTCCACTTCTCCAGAACTCATTCAGGAGGAGGAGGGTCTGCAACTGATTTGTCCCAATGCAAGTGGAGGGTGGGGATGAAGGATCTCATGGACTTGTCCTGGGGAGAGTCCAACACTGTGTGTGTTCTTAACATATTCAGCCAAAGTGGTGGGCTTAGATAAAAATGAATCCAATTAGAGGGAATTTCCCTGTACCAGGTCCTATGGGCCTTGTGGCCTTCCTTTTACCTCAACCCCATGAAAGTTCTCCTGAATTCTTGCCCTGGTGGTACAGAATGGTGTGCCCAGGCTGCACCCATTGGAACAGAACTACCTTCTGTTTTGGAATTTGTTCCTTCACAGAATCATGGAATGTTATTTTCAAAGGGTGTTTAAATACCATGTTTGTGTTTAAACTTGTGTTATGTTACAATAATGAAAAATTGGAAACTAAGTAAATTACAATGCTCTTTAGGTTGGAATATTATATAGCATTATCAATGACACTGAAGAATATTCACTGATCCACAAAAATTTTTAAAATATAATGCTACATATAAGTATTGGTAGGACAAAAAAGCCTTGGTAGAGAATAGTACTAATAATAGTACTGTACATGATTTTTACATACATGTAAGGAAAAAGTAAGTAAAGGCACATGCAGTGGAATATTATTTAGAGATGTTAATTGAAGTTTTATCCCTGTAAATCTACTTCTGTTTGGTCTTTTTCTTACCTCAGGCAGCTGGGCATTATACTTCAAGCTGGGGGAAGGTAGGGAACAGTAGAACATAGTTCACAAAATATTACATTATTGGCTTGTAGAGAAGGTGTAACCTAAGACAATGATTTGGAAGCATTTATGGTAAATCAGAACCAGGTTTTACCAATCCCTTCTCCCATCCTTTTGGTGTTTCTCCTCCAGCAGGTGTCCCCATGAAGGTTTAAGAGAGAAGGAAACCAAGACATATAGATGATGCTTTGGGATCCTGAGAAGGGGCCCTAGGTCAATTCCCTTGGGACAATGGAGAACCAGGTATATTTGGGAAACAAAAGAAAAGGTGACCATAGTCAGGGTATACTTCCACAACTAGGGGACATTATAACTGAGAACTCATAGGGTAGATCAGAAATTGGTGCAAGCATACCTGTATATTTGTGGGTTTAGTTCCAGACCACTGCAATAAGGTGAATATTGCAATAAAGTGGGCCACAGAAAATTTTTGATTTCCCAGTGCATATAAAAGTTATGTTTGGGGTCAGCCCGTGACTCACTTGGGAGAGTGTGGTGCTGATTACACCAAGGCCATGAGTTTGAATCCCTATATTGGGATGGCCAGTCGGCTCACATGGGAGAGCGTGGTGCTGACAACACCAAGTCAAGGGTTAAGACCCCCTCACCAGGGCCAGCCCTGTGGCTCACTAGGGAGAGTGCGGCGCTGGTAGTGCCGAGCGGGTTCAGATCCTATATAGGATAGCCAGTGCGCTCACTGGCTGAGCGTGGTGCAGATTACACAGTGCCAAGGGTTGTGATCCCCTTACCAGTCAAAAAAAAAAAAAAAAGATCCCCTTACCAGTCATCTTTGAAAAAAAAATGTTATGTTTGCACTATGCTGTAGTATGTTAAGTGTGTGATAGCATTGGGTTTAAAATAATAATGTACATACCTTAATTAAAAATACTTTATTTCTAAAAAAATGCTATCAATTATCTGAACCTAATTCAGTGAGTCATAATCTTTTTTCTGGTGTTGGGTCTTGCCTCCATCTTGACAGCTGCTGGCTGATCAGGGTGGTGGTTGCTGAAGGTGGGGTGGTGTAGCAATTTCTTAAAATAAGATGGCAATGATGTTTGCTGCAGCGATTGACTATTAACTTTCACAAAAGTTTTCTCTGTAGCATGTGATGCTGTTTGATAGCACTTTACCCACTTCTTTCAAAATTGGAGCCAATCCTCTCAAAATCTGCTGCTGCTTTATCAACTAAGTTTATGTAATATTCTAAATCCTTTGTTGTCATTTCAACAATGTTCACAGCTTCTTCACCAGGAGGACAGTCAATCTCAAGAAACCACTTTCTTTGCTCATCTATAAGAAGCAACTACTCATCAGCTAATGTTTTATTATGAGGTTGCAGCAATTCAGTCACTTCTTCAGCCTTCACTTCTAATTCTAGTTCTCTTGCTATTTCCACCACATCTGCAGTTACTTCCTTCAATAAGATGTGGTGGAAAAAGTAAGAGAACTAGAATTTACAAGTGGAGGCTGAAGATGTGACTGAATTGTTGCAATCTCATAATAAAACTTGAATGGATGAGTAGTTGCTTCTTATGGAACCCCTCAAAAAGTAATCTGTGAGGGTTGGAATCAACTTTTTCCAAACTCCTTTTAATGTTGATATTTTGACCTTCTCCCACAAATCACGAATGCTCTTAATGGCATTTAGAATGGTGAAGGTTTTCAATTCACTTTGCTCAGATCCATCAGCGGAATCACTGTCTATGGCAGCTATAGCCTTAGGAAGTGTATGTCTTAAATAATATAAAGAAAGAAAGAAAAGGAAAGAAAGGAAGAAAGAAAGAATGAATCACTATAATACATTGAACTTAAAAAAAAACAAAAACAAAACTGTGATTATTAGAGGTGGGAATAGGGGAGGGGGAGAGGGGTTAGCGAGAAATTAGTAAAGGGTCACAAAGACTGATTACATTTTGTAAACATGAGCACACTAATTATCCCTATTTGATCACCACATATTGTACACATGTATTGATATTCAAATCTGTACTCCACAAATACATATAGTCAATTATGCTTCAATAAAAAAACAGTCAAAAAAAAAAAAGACTTGGAAGTCAAAATCACTCCCTGATCCACAGGCTGTAGGATGAATATTTTATTAGCAGGCATGAAAACATTAATTTCTCTGCACGTCTCTATCAGAGCTCTTAGGTGACTAGGTGCATTGTCAATGAGCAGTAATATTTTGAAAGAAATCTTTTTTTCTGAGCAATATTTCTCAACATTCAGCTTGAAATATTTAGTAAACCATGCTATACACAGATGTGCTCTCATCCAGGCTTTTTTGTCCCATTTATAGAGCACAGGCAGAGTAGATATAGCATAATCCTTAAGGGCCCTAGGATTTTCAGAATGGTAAATGAGCACTGGCTTCAATGTAAAGTCACCAGCTGCATTAGCCCCTAACAAGAGAATCAGCCCCTCCTTTGAAGGTAGGCATTGGCTTCTCCTCTCTAGTTATCAAAGTCCTAGATGGCATCTTCTTACTGTATAAGGCTTTTTTGTATAAATTGAAAATCTGTTGTTCAGCATAGCCACCTTCATCAATCATTTTAGCTAGCTCTTCTGGATGACTTGCTGCAGCTTCTACATCAGCGCTTGCTGGTTCACCTTGCTTTTTTATCTTATGGAGATGGCTTCTTTCCTTAAACCTCTCAAACCACCCTCTACTAGCTTCAAGCATTTCTTGTGAGGCTTCCTCATATCTCTCAGCCTTTATAGAACTGAAGAGAGTTAGGGCCTTGCTCTGAATTAGGTTTTGGCTTAAGGGAAAACCTAATTCGTGACTGGCTTGATCTTCTGACCATACCACTAAAACTTTGTCCATATCAGCAATAAGGCTGTTTCACTCTTATCATTTGTCTATTCACTAGAGTAGCACTTTTAATTTCTGTCAAGAACTTTTCCTCATATTCACAGCTTGGCTACCTACTCGGCACAAGAAGCCTCGCTTTTGGCCTATCTCAGCCCTAAATATGCCTCCCTCGCTGAACTTAATCATTTCTAGCTTTGATTTAAAGTGAGAGACTTCCTTTCACTTGAAC
>NW_007739106.1:51307-52626 GCF_000696425.1 Galeopterus variegatus | reverse complement strand
CTCGCTGAACTTAATCATTTCTAGCTTTGATTTAAAGTGAGAGACTTCCTTTCACTTGAACACTTATAGGCCATTGCGGGGTCATTCCTTGGCCTAATTTCAATATTGTTGTGTCTCAGAGAACAGAGAAACCCGAGGAGAGGGAGAGACACAGGGGACCAGCCGGTCGGTGGAGCAGTCAGAACGCACACAGCATTTATCAATTAGGTTTGTTGTCTTATATGCGTGAGGTTTGTGGTGCCTCAAAACAATTTCAATAGTAACATCGCAGGTCACTGATCACAGATCACCATAAAAGATAGAATAATCATGAAAAAGTTCAAAATATTGTGAGAATTAGCAAAACGTGACACGGAGACACAAAATGAGCACATGCTGTTGGGAAAGTAGCTCTGATAGACTTGCTCAGCACAGGGTTGCCACAAACCTTCAATTTGTAAAAAATATATTATCTGCAAAGTGAAATAAGGTGAAGTACAGTAAAACAGGTATGTCTGTACGTGGGGTTCCTAAGTATAAGGTTTTTAGAGAGCGCACTGGGTTTCCTCTAGTCGCAGGTGGGCTAGAGCAGCCAGGAATTTCTTCAACTCTAGGGAGCAGCAAGCAGAGAATCAAGACACTGAGTGAGCTCATGTTAGATGAGAAGGTTGCAGTATTTACCTGCTGGAAAAAAATCTGAATATCCAACAGGAATAAAAACTGTGTACACGATGATGACCAAGGATCAAGCATACCTCCCAGTGGATGCCTTGGAATTAAGCAAGTGCATTAGAATGTAGATGCAACTTTGGAGTAGATGGTGGCCTGAAACAATGAAATGACAGAGATTAATTTTTATTAGCTTCTTAAATGGGAGCTCAAAATAGAAATTTGGGTCAATTGTAATTTTTTAAAAAAGACTTAACATTTTGAGCATACCTGAGTTTGTAGTAGAGTTTCATCTTTGCTACAGATGACACTGCCACTGCTAGACATTCAATGCTCTGTCACCCCAGGTTTTTGCCATCCCCCCCGCAATTGTAAAAAACTCTCTCATCAGTTGCTGGGTATTTGCTTCACTTCTTCCAGATCTAAATTCCAGGGCAGGAGCATCTAATTGGCCAAGTTCACGTCCCTGACTCACACTCGAGCGGACAATGAGCACGAAGCGGTAGTATCTGGATTCTGAGGCTTCCAGAGAGTAGAGAGACTCAGCTGAGAATTGTCAGCTACCAAACTCCCAGCAGCTGAGGAAATGGGCACTTCATTTCTGAAAGGGAGTATGGGTGCTGTCTCACAGCATCTACTTGAGGCCCTCAGGTAGGAACTTGAGGCAAGTG
>NW_007739106.1:45752-50566 GCF_000696425.1 Galeopterus variegatus | reverse complement strand
TCTGTTTAGAAGCCATGAGACTAGTTAGGAGGCTATTTTAGTTTTAAAAAATGGATGATGGATGGATCACTGAAGGATGGGTGAATAGTAGATAAGTGATGCATGGGTTTATAGACTATCTTGCCTCCTTCCATGAAGGCTTGTCTTGTCTGGAGCTGTAGAGTGCTGTTGAGTATTTAATACAATGATCCAATTTCAGACATGAGATGGGTGGTTAACGCAGACACAGTTGGATTACAGAGAAAATGATCACATTTTCTGAACCCCAAGGCCAGATAGTTCTGGTCTTTTCATGCATGGGAGAGAGAGCTTGGAACCTGTGATTTAGATGTTTAACAATTCAGGAATTTCTAGGGCATTTTACTGAGATAGAATATTGGGTTGATGTTTGCCATGAAATATGTTACCCATAGTGAGATGTTGAGGAGGAAGGAGGGAGTGTGTTGGGGGTGGGGAGGAAGAGGGATAGAGCCTAGTGTGAGGAAAGTAGCAGTCAATCTCTCCTTTGTAGAAGTCTTCAGTAGGCTGGTGTAAGGAAAGTAAAATCAGTGTAAAATAAAGCAAAGTTTAGTCAGGATCTCTTGCCTTCCATCTGTTCTAAATGGGCAAGATTCAGCACCATGGAATACTACTCTGCCATAAAAAAGAATGAAACTCTCCCATTTGCAACAACATGGATGAGCCTGCAGAAACTTACATTGAGTGAATAAGCAAAGCACAGAGGGATAAGCCGTACACGTACTCACTCATAAGTGGGAGCTGAGAGAGAAAGAAGGAAGGAAAGAAAGACCACAGTGGTGCATTGGACTTGCAGAGGGAGAGAACATACCTTGGGCTACAAAGTGGTGTGGGGGAAAGGGGATGGGGAGGGAGCTTGGGGATAACTGGGTGGGAGACACCGGGTACAAACACAATTTGAGGTAATGGGTATGCTTCCAGTATGAATCTGGCCTTCACATCTTGGGCACAAGGGGTGACAATCAGCTTTGTATCTAATGAATATTCATAACCAATAAAAAATATTCACTAGAAACAAGTTAAAAGAGTAGTGTAATTGTGCATGTGTACCCATTTACTGATTCAGCATGTTTGGTAATTACGTAATGCTTCGTTGATGGCTGCTATTGTGTATGGAGAATATAAAGCCAACTGCTCTGAACTGCTGGTTGGAAGAGCATGGAAGAATGGCAGAGCAGGGAGGTTCAGTGGAGCAGAGCTTGAGTCTGTGTCTGAGAATAAAGCATGTCTGTGAGGCTCACATCTGGTGAATAAAATATGTCCACCTTGCATAAAGCTGCCAGAATCTTCTTTCAATTACCTGATTCACAATCTGCACAGGAAGGGGCAGAAAGATCTGAGATCCAGCTCAACAGCTGGCATGACTTTGGCTGTCTAGCCTGGAAAATATAGACAGTGGCCATGGGAGACATGGGAGATTTCGGATTCTGTTTTGGACTCTTTCCCGAGAAGATCCAGGAATCCTGTTTCCTATTGTTCTCCAATTGGTCACCCACTCTCACAGTGACCTTGCCTTGTCACTCTTTGAGCCAGAGAGGAAAAGGGTGGCCTGTGTTTGTTGATCTGACAGCATAATGTGGTGTTTTGAAACCCTTTTAATAACCTGGAAATCAGCCCCATGGGGAAATTCTGAGAGCCATGAAAGAGTGTAGCACAGCAGTTAAGACCATGGACTTCGGAAATGAACCAACTGGGGCTTAGTGACCAGCTCTGACACATTCCAGCTGTGTGGATTTAAAAACATTACTAATTTGTCTTAACCTTGTTTCCTCATCTAGCAGTGCTTCCTAAACTTGAATATGCCCATGAGTCATTCAGGAATCTTGTTACACTACAGATTATGATTCAATGGGCTTGGACCGAAGCCTGAGATGCTGCATTTCTAACAAGTTCTGAGGTGACCTGAAGGCTGCTGGTCCCTGGATCCCACTTTGAGTAGCATGGATCCGATCTAATTTTCAGAGTTACTTTGAAATTTTTATGTACCAAGTATAAAGAACTTAGCTCAGTGTCTGGTAAAATGAATGGTAGTTATCGTTCCGTGGGTAATGGAAAGCAGCTGACTTGAGGAACGGACCCTGTATCAGAATGGTGAATACAGGGGAGTGCCCGAGTGAATGATCCATCTTCAGTTCTGCCCTTCATCCCTGAGTGCAGAGGAAGGCTGGGAAAATTATGGGGAGGGCATTGCAATGCAGTGAAAATGGTGTTTTGGGGGGATTAAGGGGCACTCTGTTTTATTTCTACCCTGTGATTTTTAAAAAGTTTCTGTCCATCTTTGGGCTTCATTTCTCCCTCTAGAAATAAATGAACCAGATGATCCCCACATTTTTCCCCTCTGCCTCGAAGTTTTAATAATTGGTGCTGCTGAAGATAAACCAAGGGAGTTCAGGACCAGGGTTCTTCACTCTTCTCCCCACATAGCCCATGGCAGGAAAACATGGGATAGCCTTGGTATATAAGGACTTTCATAAAAATTCACTAGTTTTATTAAAAGTGACCTTAACATCTTTAGTTCCTCCCCCGTTCCCTTTTCTTCCCTGGTTGTTGTTGTCCTCTTGTCTCCTATTTCACAAGAGTCCAGAAATCCTTTCCTTATCCAATGTAGGCCCTTCTAACACCAGCCCCCAGGTTTCCAAATTCACCCCCCCCCAAATCTTTATCTTCACATTAGCTAAGCAATAATTCACAATAAGGTGTGAATAGCTGTTCTAAATTTCCCATTTATTTGTCTATATCTGTGTATTTTATAAGGAAGATCTTGAGATTTTAAACATGATGGCAACATTTGTAGAATTTTAGGCACAGAGATAAAGTGATTTTAGGAACATAGCAAGAAGAATAAATTTGGAGTAGAGGAATGCATCTCTTGTTCACAAAAATGCCCTCTATGGCCCAAGAGCAATCCTGACACCATGGAGGGCCATGTTTTTATTAGGAGTTGACCTTGCAGATTTTCTTACATGTTAGTATGTCCATAAAGTTGTTGGCGTTGCCGTTGCAGCCTCCGTAGTAAAACATCTCACATTTATACGTTTTAATGTTGTAAAACCATCGCGGTAAAAGGGCTTGACAATGGCCCATCTCCATTGGAAGTATGCATATATGTGGCACAGTCTGCGTAAAGACTGAAGAGAAAAAATGGTTGAGGGAGGCCAACCCATCACCTTCCCCATGGTAGCCCCACATGCCACAGGGGTTGCAATGGCCCTGGGCAAAATTGTGAGGCTGTCCACAGTAACTGTGCCCTGTACCTCTTCCAACCCAAACTTGGCCTTATCCATCTACACAGAGGTTGATATTCTTACTTCTAGGAGTAGCCTGATGTGGTGAAAATCCCAGACTTGAGATTCCAACTCAGAAGGATTCAAATCCTAGCTCTGCACTTACTACTACATGACGTTGTTTAAATTTAACTTCTCTGAGTCTCTATTTCTTCATTTATAAAATTGAGTTGAACTCCATCAACTCTGAGCATCTTTCCAGATCTCATTTTCTAGGCTTTCATGAGTAAGGTCTCTCAGGCTTCTGCCTCCTTCAGTGAAAGCAGGACTGTCTTTGAATCTGAAAGCAGGTGCAAACTTGCTGCAATCATTTGCTGGCTGTGTGACCCTGGGCAAATGACCTCTCTCTTTGACGTTCAATTTTCTTCGCTGTAAAATGTGAGTGTAATATCTACATGTTAGGCTTACTGACAGGTCAGAGATAACCAATGAAAGCACCGATAAATAGAAAATAAATCAATAAATAGTAGCTGCTCTTAATCACTCTTTCTCTTCCTTAACCAAGAAAACTCTTGAGAACAGGACCTCATCATATTCATTTCTGCAGCGTTGGTGCCTCACACAGGCCTGGCTTTTCGTTCTCAGTAAATATTTGTTAACAATCACACACACACACACACACACACAAAAATCCCCCAAACAATCATGAGTTCCTCTGAGGCAGGGTTACAAGTTTTTTATATTCTCTTTCTATGTTCCTGTCCCCAAGTGAGTGGTTTTATCCTTGCAATTACTCTTCACAGTAGCTATTAGGACTTCCAGCGTTACATGGAGAAACTAAGGTTGGAGAGATGAAGCACTTGTCCTAATGTCGGGCTAGGAAGTGGTAGGACCCAGAATCAACTCCAGCACTGTCCAGCTGCAAAGGCCTGCAGGTTCTCAATCCATCTTTGTTGCTGAATGAATGGATGGATGGATGGATGGATGATCACACCTACGAGGGTACTTCACAAAGTTCACGGTAAAATAGAATTGGAAGATAATATTAATTTTTCTTTGCACTTTTGAAATACCCTCATATGGTGGAATTTTGGGCAGCAGCCTAGACAGGGGAAAGGTTCAGGCTGTCTCTTGTCCTTCTATCTGCAAGGCTGACTCTAAGGGTGAAGGATAATGGAGAAGAGGCAGAATGGCTTATTCAGTGAAGTTGGGAGGTGGAGTGGGGCAGGTTGGAATGTTCCTGAAACATCCTAGTCACAGCAGCATCAGCCCCTAGACCCTTACAGGTGACCCTGTAAGGACTGGAGTCCCACCAGCTTTTTCATTTTCTCAGTCTTGTCTCTTTGTTTTTCCATTTCATTAAACCAAAGAAAAATCACTTAACCTGTTTCCTTTCTTATGTAATGGGGATAATGATACCCTCCGTGTGTGCATATGTGTGTGTGTGTGTTGTGTTTGTATGTGTATTTTGAGTGCGACAGAAGATGTTCTAAGTATTTCACAAGAATCTATTAAGAACTGTTATACCGAGAGCTTTATATACATCAGATCATTTGATCAATGAAGTAGATA
>NW_007739106.1:44194-45057 GCF_000696425.1 Galeopterus variegatus | reverse complement strand
AGAGCTTTATATACATCAGATCATTTGATCAATGAAGTAGATAAGATGATTAGCCTTATTTCACAGAAGAGACAAGGCACAGAGTTTGTAACTGGTGAAGTCAGGATCTGAAGCCAGGTATGGCTGACCCCAGGTGTGCGTATCCTGTTGACCACACATTCTTCTTTCTTGCAGCATAGGTTCTCAAACTTGAGTGTGCATCAGAATCATCTGGAAGGCTGCTTAGAACAAATGCCGTGTGAGAACCACTCCCAGCCTTTCTGATCAGGTAGGACTGGAAACTAGTAAATTCTCACTTGATGCTGCTGCTGGACTGGGTGACAAACTTTGAGAACCACTAGCCTTTATCGGGAGGGTTATCGGGAAGTTTAGTATTTCACTTGTATGTAAGAATCTATAGTCTATAGCTCCATGGACAGATGTGTAGAGAGATCTATGTGCAAGGATGTTTATCAGCACATTAACAGCAATAATCTAGGGAAGCTAAGATGTTGACAAATTTTTACTTTCTCCCTTATACTTTTGTGTGTTATATTGTGTATTTTAAAAATAGGAACCCCACTGCCTGCTCAAAAATCTCCAGAACTAAAACTAACAGTCCCAATTTCCAGCAGATTATCTTGGTTATACTACGCTTCATCTTCCCACTTCCATTTGCAGATTTAAAGCTTCAGCAAACAAAGTGGTCCAGGAAGAAGCCCTTTCCTACAAGTAGACCTAAATTTTCTAAGTCACTACCCCTCAAACTTTGGCTCATATCTTCCTTTCTCAATCTCATCTTGCCGGTCACTAGCCTCACATCGTCTTTGAAGCCTCCTTATCCTGCTTTACTTTTTCTGTTTTCTACAGCACTCTTACTGTCT
>NW_007739106.1:42105-43659 GCF_000696425.1 Galeopterus variegatus | reverse complement strand
GCCTCTGGAACAGAGTGTCCCGCCATCCATGGGGCCAGGCTGCCTCTGGAACAGAGTGTCCAGTCCAGGCACAGTGCTGTTTTTCCCCCTGGCCTTCTCTGATCTGGACACCAAGGCCACTTTCCTACCACTTCAGGGTGGAAACTCCTTTAACAACAACAAAACAACAGCTACCATTTGTTCAGTGCTTTTACTTTTCCAGGCACCATGCAAAATACTCTTCACAGATCACCTCCGTTGAATCTACACAGAAATCCTACGTGACTTAGAACCCTCGCTTTGTACAAGAGGAGAGATTAAACTACTTTGAGCACTGTTACATGCACGGCAAGTTTCAGAGCCAAGACTGAGACCCTGGTCTACGCAGCTCCAATGCCCTTGTATCATTCATTCATTCAACAAACATTTGTCAGGTACCCACAGCGCATCGGNTGCTTTTTCATTTTCTCAGTCTTGTCTCTTTGTTTTTCCATTTTATTAAACCAAAGGAAAATCACTTTACCTGTTTCCTTTCTTATGTAATTGGGATAATGATACTCTCTTTACATATGTGTCTGTGTGTGTTGTGTTTGTATGTGTATTTTGAGTGCGACAGAAGATGTTCTAAGTACTTCACAAGAATCTGTTAAGAACTGTTATACCGAGAGCTTTATATACATCAGATCATTTGATCAATGAAGTAGATAAGATGATTAGCCTTATTTTACAGAAGAAACAAAGCCCAGAGTTTGTAACTGGTGAAGTCAGGATCTGAACCCAGGTATGGCTGACTCCAGGTGTGCGTATCCTGTTGACCACACATTCTTCTTTCTTGCAGCATAGGTTCTCAAACTTGAGTGTGCATCAGAATCATCTGGAAGGATGCTTAGAGCAAACACTGTGTTTCTGCTTAGAACAAAGACTCCCAGAGTTTCTGATCAGGTAGGACTGGAAGCTAGTAAATTCTCACTTGATGCTGCTGCTGCTGTTGGACTGGGTGACAAACTTTGAGAGCCACTGACCTTTAGGGTTATTGGCAGATTTAGGATTTCACTTGTATGGAAGAATCTATAATCTATAGCTTTATGTAGAGATGTGTAGAGAGATCTATGTGCAAGGATGTTTATCAGCACATTTACAGCAATAATCTATGGAAGGTAAGATGTTGACAAATTTTACTTTCTCCCTTATACTTTTGTGTTTTATAATCTAAAAAATAGGAACCCCTCTGGCTGCTCAAAAATCTCCGGAACTAAAACTAACTGTCCCAATTTCCAGCAGATTATCTTGGTTATACTACGCTTCATCTTCCCACTTTCATTTGCAGATTTAAAGCTTCAGCAAAGAAAGGGGTCCAGGAAGAAGCCCTTTTCTACAAGTAGACCTAAATTTTCGAAGTCGCTAACTCTCAAACTTTGGCTCATATCTTCCTTTCTCAATCTCATCTTGCCGGTCACTAGCCTCACATCGTCTTTGAAGCCCCCTTATCCTGCTTTACTTTTTCTGTTTTCTACAGCACTCTTACTGTCTGTCATGTGTGTTAGGTACTGTCTGTCTCTCTCCCACTAGAATAGG
>NW_007739106.1:39445-40421 GCF_000696425.1 Galeopterus variegatus | reverse complement strand
GCATCGGCATAGTGTTAGTCGGGCATAGTGAACCCATCCCATCTGAGTTCTCTGAGGAAATTATGAGAACACACACACGTTGTCTGAAGATCAGAAAGAGTCACCTACTTGGAGAAGGAGCAAACTCAGTATATTTAAACAGAAATGTCAAAAGCACAGTGTAGAACAAGGACCCAGCTTTGTCTGTTCTAGAGGGTCATTCTGTCTAGAGACATGCCCCAGTCACCAGAGTTCAGCACATTCCCCATTTGCCTTCTTTCCTGGATCCTCTAGAGATCTGATTTTGGGGGAAGACAAAGCCAGCATGCTTTAGTGGAATTTAGTGAGCCTTGGATTTGAGGTCTGAGGTTGTGTTGAGTCCAGCTATTCTTTTTAAGACTATTATTTTATGATATATTTCTTTTCTTTATTATTATTTATTTTTAAATGACAAGGAAAAATTGNTCTTTTTAAAGGCTAAATAGTATCCCATTGTGCATATGTATCTCATTTTCTTTATCCATTACTGCAGTGATGGACACTTAGGTTGACTCCAGTCCTCTTGACCTGGGGTGAGTCATTTAACCTCTTTGGGCCTCAGTTTTCCCATCTATAAATTGGGATTAATTATGCTGGCTTAGCATACTTCCCAGAATTGGCTCAAGTGTTCAATGAATATTCAAATGCTTCATACACTGTAACTGCACACACAGGCACATGCCATTTGCAAGGGATATGTGTGTGTGGCATGATGTCTTTTTGGAAATGGGAATGCTAACTGGATCAGCACCATACTTGGTCTCCACAGAAATGTGTTTGAAACCTTTGCACATTAGTTGTAGCTTTTCCTTCTCTTTAAATCTCCCAAAGCCACAATACTCATTCCTTGGCCACTGCTTCTCCCTACGGTAGTTCACAGAATTGTTGGTAAACCTTGTCATCATCTGTTGGTCTTTACTGCTTACTCTGTCTCTATTTCTTTGAAGGAATCTCTGAA
>NW_007739106.1:38392-39215 GCF_000696425.1 Galeopterus variegatus | reverse complement strand
TCGGATTCTGTTTGCTAGTATTTTGTTGAAGATCTTCACATCTGTGCTCATTAGGGATACTGGTCTGTAGTTTTTTTGTGTTGTTGTGTCTTTTTCTTGTTTTGGTATGAGGGTAATGCTGGCCTTGTAGAATGAGTTTGGAAATATTCCCTCTTCTTCAGATTTTCGGAAGTGTTTGAGAAGAATTGGTATTAGTTCTTCTTTAAGTGTTTGGTAGAATTCAGCAGTGAAGCCGTCTGGTCCTGGGGTGTCTTTGTTGGGGGACTTTTTATTACTGCTTCAATCTCATTACTCATTAGTGTTCTGTTTAGGTTTTCTAGTTCTTCTTGATTCAACCAATGTAAGTTATATGTGACCAGGAATTTACCCATTTCTTTTAGGTTTTCCAGTTTATTCATATACAGTTGTTCATCATTCCTTTGTATTGTTTGGTATTATTCAATGGATACCATCATTACATTGTTTGTGNCTTCCATTTGCAGATTTAAAGCTTCAGCAAACAAAGTGGTCCAGGAAGAAGCCCTTTCCTATAAGTAGGCCTAAATTTTCTAAGTCACTACCCCTCAAACTTTGGCTCATATCTTCCTTTCTCAATCTCATCTTGCCGGTCACTAGCCTCACACCAGTCTTTGAAGCCCCCTTATCCTGCTTTACTTTTTCTGTTTTCTACAGCACTCTTACTGTCTGTCATGTGTGTTAGGTATTGTCTGTCTCTCTTCCACTAGAATAGGAATTCCAAAAAAGCAGTCTTTGGCTTGTTCTTTAACCCCAGCACCTACAACAGTGCCTAGCACAGAATATGCACCCAATATATGTTTGATGA
>NW_007739106.1:35780-36543 GCF_000696425.1 Galeopterus variegatus | reverse complement strand
GGTCCCCAACTTATGATGGCTCGACTTTAGGTGGTGCAAAAGTGTCCCACATTCAGTAGAAAGTGTTGTTTGAGTATACATATATCCATTCTGTTTTTCACTTTCAGTAAAATATCCAATAAATTCCATGAGATATTCAACACTCTCTTGTAAAATATGCTTTGTGTTAGATGATTTTGCCCAACTACTGGCTAATATAAGTGGTCTAAGCATGTTTAAGGTAGGCTAGGCTAAGCTATGATGTTCAGTAGGTGGAGTATATTAAATGCATCTTCAACTAACGATATTTTCAACCTAGAATAGGTTTATCTGGACCACACCCTATCAAAAGTCAAGGAGTATCTGTATCTTTACAGTGTGCAACAGGATGTTTTTAAGTAAGTATACAATGTGGACTGCTAAATCAAGCTAATTAACATGTGTATTACCTCACATATTTATTATTTGGGGGCGGTGAGAACACTTACAATCTACCCTCTTAGCAGCTTTCAAGTATACATTGTTATTGACTACAGTCACCATGTTGTACAATAGATTTCTGCAACTTATTCCTCATACATAATTGAAATTTTGAACCCTTTGATAAACATGTCTCCTGTACACCCCAACTCCCCTAGAGCCTCTGGTAACCACCATTCTGCTCTTTTGTTCTGAGTTCAAATTTTTTAGGTTCGACATATAAGCAAGAGAATGCAGTATTTGTTTCTGTGTCTGGCTTATTTCATTTAACATAATTCCTCCAGGCTCATTCATGTTGCTGCCA
>NW_007739106.1:33395-34036 GCF_000696425.1 Galeopterus variegatus | reverse complement strand
ATGCCCAGGACTGCTCTCCCACACCCCGAATCTGGCCTCATATGTTAATCATGCAAAGGTTAGAAAACCGTGCAGAAGTTATGGATATAAATAATTTTTTAAATTATGAAAATATTTCCAGCATGAACATCATGATAAGGACTTGGTGCAGTGGGCTGCAGTGCTTGATGAGGTGTGACTGTACTTATTTGACCAAACAGGCCTTGTGGGACAATGTGAGAGGAGGCCTTTGAAAAGCAGGCATTCTGTACCCAGGTCATCCTGGGGGACTTTGGTCGTAACTCAGTGACTTAGTTCTTTCCCAGGTGATCTGGGTGGCAGTGTTACTGTAATTCCAGAAGATAGAGAGCAAGTGTAAGATTCATTAAAAATACATCAGAGCAGCTATCAGGAAGCATTTGCTAGTTATGCAGCACTTACCCAAGGAGTCTTACTAGCCCTGCGTGAACCATATGTGCATACACATGTGCATGTGTGTCATGAATAATTACATTATTTTTGATCTAGACCCATCTTTTTGAATGGTGTAGGTTGGGGGAAGTAAATAAGGGTGAGATTTGGGGGAAAAAAAAGTTTCCCCATTCAGTTTCTAACCTCCATATAATGTTTATCATTTCTGGAAAGGGGAAGAGGACTAACAT
>NW_007739106.1:22847-31680 GCF_000696425.1 Galeopterus variegatus | reverse complement strand
TGGAACATCTCCTAAATACCAGGCAGAATGTTATACATGTTACATAAATCATCTATAATATCATTTTGTGATCATAACAAAAATTCTATGCCACAGATTTATTGTTTTGCATATTTCACAGATGTGCAAACCAGCAAAACCCAGAGAAGTTATGAGACATGCCCTACTTTATTTAATTTTCAAGAGGCCAGACTGAGATTTAACTCAAGTCCCTCTGACTCAGGCTTTGATAAACCATTTTACCTCCGTCATTCCACCCCCACCCCTGCAAGGGTCTCTGTCCCTCAGAGGGGCCTCTACTCTCCACCACTTTTCATGTCCCAGACAGATCATGGGTTCTCCATGAACTCAATGTCTGTCCACTTCTGGGCTGTATTCCCTTTAGAAATGGTGGTAGAGGAAGAAAGGGACTCAATGTAGAGAGCAGGGTCTGGTGTAGCTGAGAGATTCCTCCAGGCTTCGGAAGCAGATGGAATTGGGTGTGTTTGTATTGACTTAGATTCCAGTAAAATGTAGTAACTTTGCACCAGTACAGCTCCATTTTCTGCCTTGTTCTTTGTATTTTTATTGTCACATATATTACATTTATGTATGTTATAAATCTAACAATANTGTTCTTTGTATTTTTATTGTCACATATATTACATTTATGTATGTTATAAATCTAACAATACAGTGTTGTAATCATTGCTATAAGCTATCTTGTCCTTTTAAAAGAAATTAAGAGAAGAACATATATATATATGTGTGTATATATACACACACACACACACACACACACATACACATACTATTATATTTACCGACATATTTACTATTTCTGGTGTTCTTAATTTCTTCCTGTGGATCCAAATTACCATCTGGAGTCATCTCCTTTCAGCCTTAAGGATAAGGTCTGGTCTGAGAGAACCATCACCTTCTCTCACCTTTTGTTTATATGACAATGACTTTATTTTTATTTTTGTCTTTCTTTCTTTTTTTTTTTTATTGAGGTCAGGGGTTTATATCAGCACTTCTCAAAACTTTTAGCATCGTTCAACGTAACACATGTAATGATGGTCATATTCCTATAGCATCTTGGGGGAAATGAGGAAAACGCTTGGGCATGGAGTGGGTGTGGGCTTCAGGGTGGGTCCTCAAGTCCCACCTTCTATCCCCTTTCCTCCAGTTGAGGCAGACATGGCTCTCAGCATCACTTGAATTACAGAGGAGCTCAGCTAGGGCCTCCCTGCAGGGAACTGGGTGTTTTCCCTTTACTTTCTTTAGTTCAAATTTCTGTTGAGAATAATTTTAGATTCACATGCTGTTGTTAACAAATGTACACAGATCCCTTTTAACCTTCATTGTTTCCTTCAATGGTAACATTTTGAAAAACCGTAGTACAATATCGTAATTGGCAATTTGGCATTGAAACAATTCACTGATCTCATTCGTATTTCCTGTTTTACTTGTGCTTATTTGTGTGTGTGTGTGTGTGTGCGTGTGCGCATGTACTTACTTCTATACAGTTTTATCACGTGTTTAGACCTGTGGATCGACCACCACAACCGAGATGCCGACCAGTTCTGTCACTGCGAGGATCCCTCATGTTGCCCTTTTATGGCACACTCTCTCCTTCTCACTCTTCCTCTCCAGAACCAGTCCATAGCCCCTGACAACCACTNGGCTCTCAGCATCACTTGAATTACAGAGGAGCTCAGCTAGGGCCTCCCTGCAGGGAACTGGATGTTTTCCCTTTACTTTCTTTAGTTCAAATTTCTGTTGAGAATAATTTTAGATTCACATGCTGTTGTTAACAAATGTACACAGATCCCTTTTAACCTTCATTGTTTCCTTCAATGGTAACATTTTGAAAAACCGTAGTACAATATCGTAATTGGCAATTTGGCATTGAAACAATTCACTGATCTCATTCGTATTTCCTGTTTTACTTGTGCTTATTTGTGTGTGTGTGTGTGTGTGTGTGTGCATGTACTTACTTCTATACAGTTTTATCACGTGTTTAGTCCTGTGGATCGACCACCACAACCGAGATGCCGACCAGTTCTGTCACTGTGAGGATCCCTCATGTTGCCCTTTTATACCACACTCTCTCCTTCTCACTCTTCCTCTCCAGAACCAGTCCATAGCCCCTGACAACCACTAACCTGTTCTCCATTTCTAAAATTTTGTCATTTAAAAATGTTCTATAAATGGAATCACACATATTTAGTCCTTTGGATTTGGTTTGTTTGTTTTTTTAACTTGGCATAATTTTCTGAAGATTCCAGTTGTTACATGCACCAGTAGTTCACTCCTTTTTGTTTTTATTGTTTTTTAATTTTTAATCTTAACATTTACTTACACATATTTGGGTCCGGTACGGGCGTGACACTGAGGGTTGCGATCCGTTGCCGGTCACGAAAAAAGACAAAAAGGAAAAAAATAAATAAATAAAAAGTAAAAAAAAATGTTCTATAAGTGGAATCACACATATTTAGTCTTTTGGATTTTGTTTGTTTGTTTTTTTAACTTGGCATAATTTTCTGAAGATTCCAGTTGTTACATGCACCAGTAGTTCACTCCTTTTTGTTTTTATTGTTTTTTAATTTTTAATCTTAACATTTACTTACACATATTTGTGGAGTACAGTGTGTTGTTTCTATACATGCATATACTGCACCATAATTTGCTTAGGGCAGGTAACATAGTTTTACACCCATTAGTCCACCCCTTCTCTTCCCCCATCCTCTCCCTCCCAGCCTCTGGTGACCATTGTTCTACTCTCTACCTCAATGTTTTTTGAGTCCACATATGAGTGAAATGTGGTATTTGTCTTTCTATGCCTGACTTCACTTCACATGATGGTTTCCAGTTCCATCCATGTTGTTGAAAATGATAAGATATCATTTGTTATAGCTGAATAGTGTTCCATTATGTATATACACCATATTATGTTTTTTAATCCACTCATCTGCTAATGGACATTTAGGTTGGTTCCATCTATTGACTATTGTGAATAGTGTTGGTATTGTGTATCACATTTATTGATTTGTGTGTGTTGAACCATCTTTGCATCCCTGGGTGAATCCCTCTTGATCATTGTGAATAATCTTTTTAATGTGTTATCGGATTCTGTTTGCTAGTATTTTGTTGAAGATCTTCACATCTGTGCTCATTAGGGATACTGGTCTGTAGTTTTTTTGTGTTGTTGTGTCTTTTTCTTGTTTTGGTATGAGGGTAAGGCTGGCCTTGTAGAATGAGTTTGGAAATATTCCCTCTTCTTCAGATTTTCGGAAGTGTTTGAGAAGAATTGGTATTAGTTCTTCTTTAAGTGTTTGGTAGAATTCAGCAGTGAAGCCGTCTGGTCCTGGGGTGTCTTTGTTGGGGGACTTTTTATTACTGCTTCAATCTCATTACTCATTAGTGTTCTGTTTAGGTTTTCTAGTTCTTCTTGATTCAACCAATGTAAGTTATATGTGACCAGGAATTTACCCATTTCTTTTAGGTTTTCCAGTTTATTCATATACAGTTGTTCATCATTCCTTTGTATTGTTTGGCATTATTCAATGGATACCATCATTACATTGTTTGTGAACTACTGAGTTTTGAGAATTCTTGGTTTAAATGTGTGCATGCGGGTGCCCTCTACTATGACTTGAGATAAGCATTCACATTCAGCGGCTGCTCTTAAGCTGCCTGCTATAAACCTAAGAAGCGACACTGCTCTTATTTCCTTTTTATTTTCTTCATGTCTTGTGAGTGGATTGAATGTGTCCTCCAAAGGTCCTATTACAGTAACTGAAAGATGGGGCCTTGAAGAGGTGATTAGAATGTGAGGATGATGCCTACTATAAGCAACAGAAACAGACTAGCACAGCTTGCAACTGAATTGGCAACTTCACTAACAATTACTAGGGTGACCATACATCCTGTTTTTCCCTGGATAGTCCTGGCTTACACCTGTTGGTCTGGTGTAATTATTAATAGCACTATTATATTAGCACTATTATTAATAGTGCTATTAATAAAGGGGAAAGATATGATTATTTCTATAGACACAGAAAAGGCATTTGTTAAAATCCAACACTGCTTCATGTTAAAAAAACACTCAACAAACTAGAAGGAATGTACCTCAACACAATAAAGGCCATGTATGACAGNCTGGTGTAATTATTAATAGCACAATTATATTAGCACTATTATTAATAGTGCTATTAATAAAGGGGAAAGATATGATTATTTCTATAGACACAGAAAATGCATTTGTTAAAATCCAACACTGCTTCATGTTAAAAAAAACACTCAACAAACGAGAAGGAATGTACCTCAATACAATAAAGGCCATGTATGACAGCCCCACAGCTAATATCATACTGAATGGACAAAAATTGGAGTCTTTTCCCCTAAAATATGGAACAAGACAAGAATACCCACTTTCCCCTCTCTTATTCAACATAGTAATGGATGATCTAGCCAGCTGAATAAGGCAAGAGAAAGCAATAAAAGGCACCCAAAGAGGAAAGGAGGAGGTCAAACTACCCCTATTTGCAGATGACATGATCATATGCATAGAAAACCCTAAAGATTCCACAAAAAATTACTTGAATTTATAAATGAATTCACTATAGCGGCAGGGTACAAAATCAATACACAGAAATCAATAGCCTTCCTATATGCCAATAACAGGCTCCAAACAAATCTGAAACCAAGCAGGACAGACAGTCTTTCCCTCTCTCTCCCTCCCCCTTTCTTCCCTCCCACTCTAGTTTGTATCATAAGGTATGTTGTCTCCCTCTGCAAGTCCAACGCACCACTGTGGTTTTTCTTTCCTTCCTTCCTCTCTCTCAGCTTCCTTATGAGTAAATGTGTTATTTATCCCTCTGTGCTTTGCTTATTTCACTCAACATAAGTTTCCCCAAGCTCATTCATGTTATTGCAAATGGGAGAATTTCATTCTTTTTTATGGCACACTAGTATTCCATGGTGTATATATACCACAGTTTCCTTATCCAATCATCCATCGATGTATGTTTAGGTTGGTTCCATATCTTGGCTATTGTAAACAGAGCTGCAATGAACATGGGAGTGCAGGTGTCCCTCGACATGATGATTTCCATTCCTCTGGGTATATACCCAGAAGTGGGATTGCTGGATCATATGGAAGACCTATCTGTAGTTGTTTGAGAAACCTCCATACTGTTTTCCATAGCGGTTGTACTAATTTACAATCCCACCAGCAGTGCAGGAGCATTCCCTTCTCTCCACACCCTCGCTGCCATTTCTTTTTGATTATAGCCATTTTAACTGGGGTGATGTGGTATCTCAATGTAGTTTTAATTTGCATTTACCTGATGACTAGTGATGACACAGCTCCATTTTAATCAGAAAACCTTGCACTAAGTAGTGCTGAATGCTTGACCATGTATTTCACAGCAGTACCTAGTTTCACATTTGCCTCTTGTCTTGTTCACAAGTTGGGAATCCCTTAGAGAAGGAAAGTTGGGAAGTTGGGTAGGATTTGGGAACTCCTGGCTGCCTTCTGCTTTGGGGCATGTAGATTTTTGTTGCCTTGTCAAAGATGGATTTCTCCCACTCCTCTTTGGGACTGGAGATGGGCCATGAGGTATTCCACCTCCTGCTGTGCAGAGACCTGACCAAGGGTGAATGAGAGTCCAAGGATGTGCCACACATAAGTTGGAGGCAGGGAAGAGATTCTTTCTTCATTCTTTCCTGATGGTACAGGTGTAATAACTGAGGCCCAAAGAGGAGAATGACTTGCTTGTTATCACATAGAGATTAAGGTCTGGGAACAGCCTTAGAGACCAGTTCCCCAAGTCCAAGCCTTTTCTACTATTCATGGAACTAATCTACCTTTACCCTGCTATTCTGGACAGAATGTTCTTTCTGATTCTCCCTTAATCATCACTTATTTCCTAATGTCTTGGTCCTTCCAATGAGAAAGCAAGACAGCAAATAACCTCAGTGTTATGCACTCCTGACCATTAATCTTCTATAGGGCACTTCTTCCAAGGTAAAACTTAACCCAGAGGAATATGAAGCCCACAGCATGCTGACAGGCTTCAGGAACCAGTTGTATGGAGGGAGTCTACTGAACCACATCACATAATGGTGGCAACGAATATCATAAGAAATAAACTTCTGTTGTGCTCCCTGAGACTTCTAGCCCCAGAGTCCCTTCCAGGTAATATCCTTTCCACACCAGTCATGGTTTCTAGACAAAAATCCAACTCTACTTATTTTAAGCAGAAAGAAAATTTATTTTTAAAATTTTGGGTAGTTCACAGGATCACCAGTGGGACTGGAAAATAAGGTTAGGAGAATGGGAAGGAAAAAGGGAGACTACAAACAAGGGCTCGACTCAACGGAACACTGGATGCTTGGTACATCTTGCACCATTGATGTCATCATCATCATCCCTACCACTGCTGCTCCCTGGAAACAGAGTGAGGCTGTCTGCTGTTGCTGCTGCCATTGGAATAAATTCTCCATTTTCTTTTCTTCTTTGCTCACTAGCTCCCAATTCAATTTCTGAGGTGAGAGTGTCTAACTGGCTGAGCCTAAGTCAAGTTGCTCATTTCCTAGCTGCAAGAGAGGCTGGGAAAGTGAATATGCTGGTTACTTCCTGTCTTAGCCCATTTTCTATTGCTTATAACAAAATACCTGAANTTGATTATAGCCATTTTAACTGGGGTGATGTGGTATCTCAATGTAGTTTTAATTTGCATTTCCCTGATGACTAGTGATGACACAACTCCATTTTAATCAGAAAACCTTGCACTGAGGAGTGCTGAATGCTTGACCATGTATTTCACAGCAGTACCTAGTTTCACATTTGTCTCTTGTCTTGTTCACAAGTTGGGAACCCCTTAGAGAAGGAAAGGTGAGAAGTTGGGTAGGATTTGGGAACTCCTGGCTGCCTTCTGCTTTGGGGCATGTAGATTTTTGTTGCCTTGTCAAAGATGGATTTCTCCCACTCCTCTTTGGGACTGGAGATGGGCCATGAGGTATTCCACCTCCTGCTGTGCAGAGACCTGACCAAGGGTGAATGACAGTCCAAGGATGTGCCACACATAAGTTGGAGGCAGGGAAGAGATTCTTTCTTCATTCTTTCCTGATGGTACAGGTGTAATAACTGAGGCCCAAAGAGGAGAATGACTTGCTTGTTATCACATAGAGATTAAGGTCTGGGAACAGCCTTAGAGACCAGTTCCCCAAGTCCAAGCCTTTTCTACTATTCATGGAACTAATCTACCTTTACCCTGCTATTCTGGACAGAATGTTCTTTCTGATTCTCCCTTAAGCATCAGTTATTTCCTAATGTCTTGGTCCTTCCAATGAGAAAGCAAGACAGCAAATAACCTCAGTGTTATGCACTCCTGACAATTGATCTTCTAAAGGGCACTTCTTCCAAGGTAAAACTTAACCCAGAGGAATATGAAGCCCACAGCATGCTGACAGGCTTCAGGAACCAGTTGTATGGAGGGTCTACTGAACCACATCACATAATGGTGGCAACGAATATCATAAGAAAAAAAACTTCTGTTGTGCTCCTTGAGACTTCTAGCCCCAGAGTCCCTTCCAGGTAATATCCTTGCCACATCAGTCATGGTTTTTAGACAGAAATCCAACTCTAGTTATTTTAAGCAGAAAGAAAATTTATTTTTAAAATTTTGGGTAGTTCACAGGATCACCAGTGGGACTGGAAAATAAGGTTAGGTGAATGGGCAGGAACGAGGGAGACTACAAAACAAGGGCTCCACTCAACGGAACACTGGATGCTTGGTATATCTTGCACCTTTGACGTCATCATCATCATCCCTACCACTGCTGCTCTCTGGAAACAGAGGGAGGCTGTCTGCTGTTGCTGCTGCCATTGGAATAAATTCTCCATTATCTTTTCTTCTTTGCTCACTAGCTCCCAATTCAATTTCTGAGGTGAGAGTGTCTAACTGGCTGAGCCTAAGTCAAGTTGCTCATTTCCTAGCTGCAAGAGAGGCTGGGAAAGTGAATATGCTGGTTACTTCCTGTCTTAGCCCATTTTCTATTGCTTATAACAAAATACCTGAAGCTTGGTAATTTATAAAGAAATGAAATTTATTTCTTACACATCTGGAGGCTGGGAGGTCCAAAGTCTACGGGGCACATCTGGTGAGGGTCTTATTACTGGTGGATATTCTGCAGCATCCCAAGGCAGTGCAGGACATAACATGGCAAGGGGGCTGAGTGTGCTAATGTGCTCAGGTTTCAAACCCATTCTTCTGTACTCCTTTCTGTGATGCTTGGAATGGGACTCTGCAAACTAGATTTACCCTTACTCTTTTGTCAGTTTGCTTCTAGTCAGTGTCTGTGAAAGGGAGGCACTGAGAGAAAATTGACAGGTGAAAGAAGGAGAGAAGGAATTTTCATCCTGTTTCTGGCTCCTCTCAACATCTCTCCAGCAGCAGTAAACAGTTACACTTTCAGTTTCTGGATCCTTTTCGGCACACTTCATATGAGCTGAACTGCACCATCTCAGAGATACCAACATCAGTTGGCTCTGTTCTCCCCTCTCCCCCATCCACCAGTCGACCAAGCACCATTTGAGCCCCCAGATGCTTCAGGTGTTTGAACACCAATTGCAGTGCATTTTAGAAGATAGAGTGCCAGCCACACAGCTCCCACCTGTCTGTGGCCTCAGAGGAGTGAGCACAAGCTGTTCTTGGCCCCCTTCCATTAACTCCTAGGTAATGGTAACCCTAAACAGTTTATTCCTCTAAATTTAGGGGTGAGGAATTTCTCAGCTTCTCCTCCGTTTTTCTTTCACCCTCCCAATACTCATGTAACCAGTTCT
>NW_007739106.1:17698-21462 GCF_000696425.1 Galeopterus variegatus | reverse complement strand
AAAAAAAAGGAGGGGACTTGGGGCTGGTGGAGTTCTCTAGGTCCTTCAGCTCAGACATTCCCTGAGTTTCCAAACCATCCAAGTTTCCTTCTGGCATTTCTGGCTATGGAGACGGCTCTGAGGAGAGAATAAGAACAACAGGAAGATGAGGGGCCCAGGGTCTGCATGGAACCATGAGAAACACCTAAAGATTCCATTTGAGGTGTCTTCTGGGGTCTAATGGGGAGAATAATGAGCAAAGAGTCAGTAATAAAGAGATCCAGCATCCTCCAGCTCCACTGAGGTCCTTCAGGGAAGGGGTTCCTTGTGCTCAGCCCTGAGGGCTCTGAGTTCATTCCTGAGCAGAGCAGGTGGGCAGACACTGTCAATCACAGCTCACACTCTGGTCTTTTCCAGGGGACTGTTTGTCCCCTGGGCCCTTGGGACAGAATAATTCTGTTCCAGTCATTCATGTATGTCAACCCTGATCAAAGGTTGAGTTTTGCCAATGGGATGGATGAGCACCAGGTGCTTATCAGATTTGGCAGGATTCCTGAGCTGCCATATTTTCTCAAATTTAGAAGTACTTTTTGAGATCATTAGTCTGTCACCTTCATCTTATAGATGGGAAACTGAGGCCCCAAGAGGAGCATCTTTGTACCTTCCCTCACCCCA
Source organism: Galeopterus variegatus (assembly GCF_000696425.1). NCBI lineage: Eukaryota > Metazoa > Chordata > Mammalia > Dermoptera > Cynocephalidae > Galeopterus > Galeopterus variegatus. The sequence goes on along the minus strand of NW_007739106.1, from coordinate 20,808 downwards.
ACCAGTGTGAAGTTGGGATTCAGATTCGATTCTCTTTATTCCTAGACATGGGCTCTTCCCACAGGATGCTGACCAAGGTTGACTTGTTGGCAATTTGGTCTGGATCATAAGAATGCACAGGTCTGGGATAGGCTCCCCAGGAGAGCAGACTAGCTCTCACACAGGTGTGAGACAACAGCAAATGTAAATGTGGGAGATACCACACATGGGGACAACTCGACTAGATGGACATTTTGCAAAACTTCCAAATAAGCAGTGTTATTAGGGTCTTCACCACCACCCACCTTTCCCTATCCTTCTCCCTTCAACAATTCTAACATTCTCTCCTAATCTCCCTCTACACCAGAATCAGGGAAAAATAGACTTCTTTTTCATAATGATGAGACATGTGGCACAATTTTGTTGAATCATTCAAAATTTTAGTTCTAGGATATTACTGATTTTCTTTCACGTTATGTTAACTACTTTAAAAAATTATGACTTTCTATTTGGGGAAGAAGTTAAGTTGATCCACTAACAAAAGTTTGATTTTAGCAAACATTCTCTTCTTGCAGCAATTTCCCAGTATCTTTACATATCAATCAGTAACCTGTCTGTCTTTGAGCCAGCAACCTTGCTGTGTTACAATTCCTTATCTTACAATGGAGACTATAGCCTGAGGAAAATTTCCTGCCCTTTGGAAGGTCAATATTTGAAAATGCAAGGCTTTGGAAAACCAGGCCCTGTGAAGTATATTTCCTGTATGCATACTCCACAGTGTACCACTTGGTGTTTTGACATATGTATACATTGTGAAATGATCACCACATTTAGCTAATTAATATATCTATCACCTCTGTATAGTTACCGTGTGTGTGTGTGTGTTGAGAAGATTTATATTAAATTTTATCCTCTTACTAAATTTCAAGTATACAGTACAGTGTTGTCAAGTATTGTGACCATGCTGTACACTAGATCTCTAGAACTTATTTATCTTGCATAACTGAAACTTGTACCTTTGACCAACATCAGCCCGTTTCCCCCAGCACTTGGCAACCACCATCCTACTCTCTGCATCTATGAATTGTATTTTTGAAAAATTCTAAGAAATTAGCTTTTAAATATTCTCACCACTAAATGAAAACTGTAAGGTAATGCATATGTTATCTCACCACTAAATGAAAACTGTGAGGTAATGCATATGTTAATTAACTAGATTCAACCATTCCACAATGTATATATATTTCAAAGCATTATGTTGTACTCAATAAATATAATTTTATTTGTCAATTGATGAAAAGATTTTGTACTCCATAAATATATATAATCATCCTGGGTCAATTAGAAAAATAAATAAAAAAGAAAAAATTCAGAGACAAAAGTAGATTAGAGGTTGCCAGAAACAGGGGGCAGGAATAATGAGAATTTATTACTTAATGGGTACAGAGTTTATATTTAGGATGACAAAAAAGTTTTGGAAACAGGTGGTGACTATACAGCATTATGAATATAATTAATTTCACACAATTGCATGTTTAAAAAATGCTTAAAATAGCAACTCTTATGTTACGTATATCTTACCACCAAAAAAATTCTATGAGAAATAAAGAAAAATATTACGTATAGTGAGATCATGCAGTATTTCTCTTTGTCTTGCTTATTTCACCTAGCATAATGTCCTCTAGCTCCATTCATATTGCCCCTAATGGCAGAATTTTCTTTTTCTTTTTTTCAAAGACTGATAATTTTCCCATTCTCTCTTTCTGCTTATATATACATACGCACACACACACCCCACCACCACTACCACATTTTCTTTTACATTCATCTGTCAGAAGATATTTAGGTTGTTTCCATATTTGCCATCAATAATGCTGCAATAAACATGGGAATGCAGAAATCTCTTCTCAATCCTGATTTCAATTTCTTTGGATATATACATCTAAGTGAGATTACTGGATCATATGATAGTGTATTCTTAATTTGGGGAGAACTTCTATATTTTTTCCACAATGGCTGTACCAACTTACATCCCTATCAACAGTGTACAAAAGTTCCCTTTTCTCCACATCCTTGCCAGCACTTACAATAGCCATCCTTACAGTTGTCAGGTGACATCTCATTGTGGTTTTAATTTGCGTTTTCCTGATAATTAGAGATCTTGGGCACCTTTTAATATCCCTGTTGGCCATTTGAATTTCTTCCTTTGTGAAGTGTCTATTTACATCCTTTGGCCATTTTTAATCAAGTTATTTGTGTTTTTGGTATTCAGTTGTATTAACCCCTTATTGGATATACAGTTTGCAAGTATTTTTCCCCATTTAGTAGGTTACCCTTTCATTTTGTTGATTGTTTCCCTTGCTGTGCAGAAGCTTTGCAGTTTGATGTAATCCCACTTATCTATTTTTGCTTTGCTGTCTGTGATTTCTGTGTCATATCCAAAAAATAAGTGGCTGTCTGTGATTTCTGTGTCATATCCAAAAAATAAGTGCCAAGACCAATGTCAAGAAGGTTTTTTCTCATGTTCTCATCTAGGAATATTTTTTCCTCCCAGCTTTATTGAGGTATAATTGACAAATAGGAATTGTTTATATTTAAGGTGTACAGCTTGATATTTTGATATATATGCACATTGTGAAATGAGCACCACATCCAAGCTAATTAACATATCCATCACCTTACATAGTTACCCCTTTTTGTGATCTATCCTCTTAGCAAATTTCAAGTACACAATGCGGTATAATACAATGTTGTTAACTGTAGTCAACACATGTACATTAGATCTCTAGCAGTGAACTCATTCATCTTGCATAACCGAAACCGAAACTGAATCCTTTGACCAACATCTGCTCATTTTTCCCTTTCTTTGTCCTTGGCAACCACCATTCTAGTCTCTGCTTCTATGAGTTTGATCATTTCACATTCTACATGTAAGTGAGATCATGCAATATTTGTCTTTCTGTGTCTGGCTTATTTCACTTCGTGTAATGTCCTTCAGGTTTATCGATGTTGTGGCAAATGGCAAAATTTCCTTCTTTTTAAAGGCTGAGTAATATTCCATTGTGTACATACATACCTACATGTATATACACACATACATATATACATATGCATACATACATATATATATA
>NW_007739106.1:16694-17447 GCF_000696425.1 Galeopterus variegatus | reverse complement strand
ATATATATTTCTTATCCATTCATCTGTTGCTGGACATTTAGGTTGTTTCCATATCTTGGCTATTATGAATAATGCTGCAATGAACATGGAAGTGTCAGTATCTCTTCAAGATATTGAACTCCTTTTTCTTAAGGAGTTTTTTGGTTTCAGGGCTTATGCTTAGGACTTTAATTCATTTTGAGTTGACTTTTGTGTATGGTGTGAGATAGGGGTCCAATTTCATTCTTTTGCCCGTGGATATCCAGTTTTCCCAGCACCGTTTGTTGAAGACACTNTATCTTTCATAACTGAAACTTGTACCTTTGACCAACATCAGCCCATTTCCCCCAGCACCTGACAACCAGCATTCTACTCTCTGCATCTATGAATTGTATTTTTGAAAAATTCTAAGATATTAGCTTTTAAATATTCTCACCACTAAATGAAAACTGTGAGGTAATGCATATGTTAATTAACTAGATTCAACCATTCCACAATGTATATATATTTCAAAGCATTATGTTGTACTCAATAAATATAATTTTATTTGTCAATTGATGACAAATACAATTTTATTTGTCAATTGATGAAAAAATTTTGTACTCCATAAATATATTTAATCATCCTGGGTCAATTAGAAAAATAAAGAAAAAAGAAAAAATTCAGAGACAAAAGTAGATTAGAGGTTGCCAGAAACAGGGGGAAGGAATAACGAGAATTTATTACTTAATGGGTACAGAGTTTATATTTAGGATGACAAAAAAGTTTTGGAAA
>NW_007739106.1:10941-11304 GCF_000696425.1 Galeopterus variegatus | reverse complement strand
AAACTATGTCTTCCTTTGAAAAATGTGTTTTTAGGACACAGACCTGTAGAGCAAATATGAAAGTCAAGTATGGCTTTGTATTCAGTTATGTTCTTTATACATCCTGACTATAATCAATATCAAAATATAATTGTATTTTGGTCAGCCATATTAAATGAAAGACTGAATTGTCTTTCCATTCCCTCCACAAAAATTGAGTTTTATAGAATTGATGTCATAAATGTAAACGGTTAATTAATAATTAATTTGTACACATTTTGTGCAATGTGTGGTATTTTTCAGCTTTTTAAAATTTGCAATTGGTTGCAATTTGCTTTCTCATTTTTTAAAAATGTTTTTTATTTTACTTGACACATTGTAATT
>NW_007739106.1:5086-5488 GCF_000696425.1 Galeopterus variegatus | reverse complement strand
ATGGATGAGCTTGGAGAAACATGTTGAGTGAAATAAGCAAAGCTCAGAGAGATAAATACTGCACGTACTCACTCATATGTGGGAGCAAGAGAGAAAGAAAGAAGGAAAGAAAGAGCACAGTAGTGCATTGGACGTGCAGAGAGAGAGAACATTCTATGGGCTGCAAAGTGGAGTGGGAGGGGAGGAGGAGGGATGTTGGGGATAATCGAGTGGAGGACATGTGATATAATTGGAATTTGTGGTAATGGGCATGCTGAAAGTATGGATCTGGCCACCACATCTTGGGCATGAGTGGTGACAGTCAGCTTTGTACCCCATGAATATTCATAACCAATTTTTAAAAACTATGTCTTCCTTTGAAAAATGTGTTTTTAGGACACAGACCTGTAGAGCAAATATGAA
>NW_007739106.1:2776-3021 GCF_000696425.1 Galeopterus variegatus | reverse complement strand
AAAAAAAGAAGATGGGATCATTTTTACAGCTTTTGTCAGGAAGAGAAAACAGAAGTGAGGTGAGTTTGGGGATAGAGCAATCATGTGTTCTGATTTTTCCAGTAGAGTCCCAGTTTATGCCTGTTGTCCCAGTGTGATAATTAATGGCATCCCCTTTCACTCTCAAAAGTGTCTCAGTTTGGCTGATAAAAAATGCGGTTGACCTGGGCATAAATTACCTTAAAAAGGAAGAGAAGTGGTGACAA
>NW_007739106.1:0-1080 GCF_000696425.1 Galeopterus variegatus | reverse complement strand
TATCATACCACCAGCGTGGAATGTAGGCCATGCAGGCGCCAACTTCCTTCGGCATGCTGCACGTATCTGCAGGGAGAAGGCAGAGCAGAGCTGTCGGGTGCTCGTCTCCTTAGAGAACATCCACCTCCCCCTTTGTCTCCACTGAGAGGCAAATTCAGCTCGGGGCTCTGCTCCCAATTCAGTGTAAACCTTGACCATTCACGTTACCCCTCTGGTGCTTGACTTTCTCATCTGTGAGATGAGAATACAAAATCCCACCCTGCTTGTCTTACAGAGCAGATGCAAGGAGCCACTGCAGCACCACAGGGCCTCATTTTCTGGACCACCCCGACGTCTGAACATCCAAACTTGTTTTCTAGACCACCCCGACGTCTGAACAGCCAAGTCTCACAGATTTGCCTCTTAAGTAGCTCTCCTTTATTTCCTTTCTGCCACTTTCTTAGTTGAAGCGTCATTATCTTTTGCCAGGACTTCCATGAAAGGCCTCCACCTGGTCTCCAAGACTTCTCCAGTCCACTCAACGTTGGTTTCCAGAATGACTGATCCATTTAGCTCAAGACAAAGTTCTACCAAAACCCAGAAGGACTTCAGAATCCATTTCCTCCTCCTCCTCTTCAGCTGAATTTCTTATGCTGCACTCAATACCCACCCTTTCAAACTTTATGCTCTAAAAATAATGTGTCTTACACACCTTCATGCCTTTGCACATGCCCAAAATGTTCATCCTTTTCTTGGTAACTAGGTGCACTCCTAATCATTCTTTAAAAGCTTTCCCACACATCAACTCTTTCATGATGTCTTTACCGAATTCATTTTTTACCCTTTGCTTTACTTTATTGCTTCTTAATCTCACACACATATTTGTCACCTCTGTTTAATTATTTGTTTATATTTTCTGGTTCCTTCTTGAGAATGGGAAGTTTTTGAGGGTGGGGATTGAGTCATCTTTTTTTTTTATTAATCGTTGTAAACCAGTATAACGTAAGAATTTCTGTGTTAGGCATTTTGAAACATAAAATTGCATGGAATTAATTACATTCACAATGTTGTGTAACCACCACCTCTATCTATTTCTAAAAC
>NW_007739105.1:36088-38756 GCF_000696425.1 Galeopterus variegatus | reverse complement strand
GCCCCACCCTGCTTTTGCCAGGCCAATTGTGGAGGGCAGACTCTGGACCAAAACAGAGCTACGGTCCCTCAGTGCTCTGGTTCCAGGCACCTCCCGCGTCAAAATCTTTATGATATTCCCTGCACCTGCCAGCCTCCAAAAAAAAAAAGAATCCTTATAATAAATCCTACTGTCCTTTAGGTGAAGAGATGAATCCGGTCCTCACAACCAAATCCCCAGGCAACTCAGCAATCCCCCTTCTATCTTTTTTTTTTTGGGGGGGGGGGGGTTCTGGCCTGGATGGGGATCGGAACCCGTGACCTTGAGTGTTATCAACACCGCACTCTAACCAACTGAGCTAACCAGATGACCCTCAGCACCATCACCACTTCTAAGGATTAGCCTAGGAGATGGGCACAGGGTGTATCTGCCGCAATTTTAAGTTCAGCATCATTTACAAGGAAGAAAAAAAAAAAGAAAGGAAGAAAGAAAGAAAGAAACAATATAGATGTCCCACAATAAGAGATTGGTTAGGTAAATTATGCCATATACACAAAACAATACTGGGCAGCCATTAAAAGACATGCTGTGATGTGGTGATCTTGAGCTGAATTCAAGGTCAAGCAAAAACGCAGAACCCAATNCTCTGTTCTGTTCCTTCCAGTGGTCCTAGGCTGCTGGTTTTCACTGTGATTGCAGAGCTATAGACTTTCAAACCTACCGCAGGGCTGGGGAGAAAGGGATGGGACTAGGGCAAGTTAAAACACCAGAGACTCCCCGGAGGTAACCAAAATTTAGCTGTTTGTTTGAATAGACACTCCCCGGATTAATTTCCAGAGTTCTGAAAAATTGACATTCACAATTTTTGCCAGTATTCTTTTTGCTATTATGAGAGAGAGGAGTACTTTATCCTGCTCTTCCTGCTGATGTCACCCCTTCAGGCTGGTTTTTGAGCTCAGTTTTCCTACCCCTCCAAAGTGCCTGCTGCCTGAACTCACACAATTCCAGTCTCTGGAACCCATGTGATCTGTTCACTACTTCCTCCTCCAAGAAGCCTCCCAGTCCCCAAGTCACCTCCGGATACGACAGTCACTGTCCTTCCAACCCTCAAGTGGGGCCTGGCTCTGAGCTCTCAGCACCCTGGCCACCTCTTCTGTGTGGCTCCTGTTTAACCTGACATGGGAGGAGTGATCCGCATGAAGGCAGAGAGCCTGCTTCTGTCCCTGAGTTTGGAGGCTCTAGTGCAGGGCACAAACCCAGTACCCAGTACCCCTTGGAATCTTCTGACCACACTTCGCATGTGTGCTCCAGCCACTCCTGGGTCCCCAACTTGACCAAAATGGACAAGAGGAGCCAAGGCTCAGACCCTTTCCCCTTCCACAGGCCAAACCTGTGAGGCTGGCATTAGCTTCCGGATTTCACAGATGACCAGTGTGAGACCCAGAGAGGGGTGCGAAGTGGCCAGAGCCACATAGCAAGCTAGGGACAGAGTTGGGCTTGGACCCGGCTTCTGTGGTCCCAGGATGAGGAGGATCTGCAGAATGCTTCCCCAGACCTGGGGGCTGAGGGCTGGACCATAAAGCGTCTTCCGCCCCCGTTGTGCTGGTCGTGGAGAAATGGCCACCAGGGAGTGCGCTGTGGCAACAAATGCTCAGCATTGACCAGCATCGCTGAGCCGTGCGCCTGGCATCCTGGTGTAGACTCCTCCTGGACCTTGACAGAGAACTTGAATCGGAGAGTCTGCCACCTGATCCGGCCCCACCGCCTGCCTAGGCTCCCGCTCCTCTCCTACTTAGCGCCAGGCTCTGATGGGGGTCATAATGGCAGTACCGTAGTTTCCCACCCTCTTGAGGGGATGTGGCCTCCAGCAGCCCGGCCAGCACCGAGAATCTCAACTCAGTGGGAGTGGCTGGCCTGGCAGCCGGATCCTTGGGCTTGTGAGGGTCACGTGCACCCTATCCTGTCTCTGCGCACCGGGAGTTCCTGCTTTAGTGTCGATGCCCAGCCCCCTTGTTATGCCCCACCCTGCTTTTGCCAGGCCAATTGTGGAGGGCAGACTTTGGACCAAAACAGAGCTACGGTCCCTCAGTGCTCTGGTTCCAGGCACCTCCCGGGTCAAAATCTTTATGATATTCCCTGCACCTGCCAGCCTCCAAAAAAAAAAAAAAAAGAATCCTTATAATAAATCCTACTGTCCTTTAGGTGAATCCGGTCCTCACAACCAAAACCCCAGGCAACTCAGCAATCCCCCTTCTATCTTTTTTTTTTGGGGGTGGGGGTTCTGGCCTGGATGGGGATCAGAACCCGTGACCTTGAGTGTTATCAACACTGCACTCTAACCAACTGAACTAAACAGATGACCCCCAGCACCATCACCCCTTCTAAGGATTAGCCTAGGAGATGGGCACAGGGTGTATCTGCCGCAATTTTAAGCTCAGCATCATTTACAAGGAAGAAAAAAAAAAAAAAGAAAGAAAGAAAGAATATAGATGTCCCAGAATAAGAGATTGGTTAGGTAAATTATGCCATATACACAAAACAATACTGGGCAGCCATTAAAAGTCATGCTGTGATGTGGTGATCTTGAGCTGAATACAAGGTCAAGCAAAAACGCAGAACCCAATGCACTATTTACAGTCAAACCCCAATTTTTTTCTAGTAGATATCCATCTCCAGTTTATGGAGTTAT
>NW_007739105.1:32420-34306 GCF_000696425.1 Galeopterus variegatus | reverse complement strand
TGGACTGGTAGTTCCGAGTGAGAAATAAAAGTGACCTAGAGCAATCTAAGGAATGTGAGTTGTGCTAAACTTACCAGGCCCAGAGAGATATGAACATGGGGCTTTAGTCACATCTTCCTCTCCATGTCTGGGATAAATTGCTATGTTTTTAACAATTATCCAGACGAGCTGCTGCCACCAATAGATATAGATTACCCAAATGTTATTGCAAATTATGCAATGTGACCCACACTCTTTCTTTGTTGCCAAGATCCTGAAATTTATGATGCAAAGAGCAATGTATAGCCAATCAGCAGCTTATGTTGTTTCAGTGAACCAGTGTAAATTCTTTGAAACAACTTTGGAACTACAGCTTAACTCCTTCACTCTTTATCTCTTCAAAAATCTGTTACTGCCACCAAAGGAAGCACATATTCAGGGCAACTTAAACGTGTGGCTCCCAGGCTGCAGTCCATGAATTTGGTGCAAATAAATTCTTTCTCTTATTTTGTTTGCCTCAGTTGCTTCTTTACGGTCAACANAACATGCTCACTTGCTTCATCAAAGCCAGCAAGAGAGTCTGCCAGCAAGATGGGCACTACAGTCTCATATAATGCAATCACTGAAGTAACGTCCTGCCACCTTTGTCACCTTTTCTATTATATTGGTTATAAATAAGTCGTAAGTCCTCCCCACACTCAAGCGAAGGGGATTACACAAGGGCTTGAGCACCAGAGGTGGGATAATTTGGGGTCATCTTAGAGTTTGTCCTCCACACAGGAATTCTTAAATATCCAAATCTACATTTGGCTGTTTCTAAAGTTGGAGCTCTGGCATATTTCTGGCACCCATTTGGACCAGCTAATAAACCCATGGTCTGTCTAATGGCTGGAGAAGGAAAACATATCAGGCTACATAAAAAGAATCTACTTAAAATGGTGACTTGATTTTTATAATAATTATCAGAAAGGAAGGGTTGATTGGGACTTTATCTTTCAAATGAAACCAATAATTATGAAAAAAAATTTCATATTTTATTTTTTTAATGTAGACTTACTTTTACTACAACCATTTTCTAACTCTTAAAAAGTGATGATTCAGGTATTGATATTCTTTCAACATAAATATACGGGAGCATAATGTAGCTTCCTTGTAATTTGTCTTTGGTCTACACAGAGAAATTTTGTAAAAATATTCCGGGCTCAAGCAGGACCTTGTGGCGCAACGGTAGCGCGTCTGACTCCAAAATATTCCGGGCTCATTAGTTTTCCCAAAGGCTTCTCACAATCCTTTGATACTCAAATTATTCTCTCTTAAGGCCACTTTGTGTTATTTTCCTTGTCAATTTTCTCTTTGTTAATTTGCCCAACTCATCTGGACCTTCCTTTGTGACTGGCTTTGTGGATTAGAATAATTCTCCAACAATACTCCTATCAACTTCATGAAATCCTTCATCTTTCATAAGATTAAAATTTCCCTCTGCAAAAGACTCACCAGCAAATATACATGGGTAAAGGGTCAGGAGAAATGAACTGTTAAGAATAGAAGGGTGCAATTTTTTTTTTTTTTTTTTGTCTTTTGTCTTTTTTCCGTGTCCGGCAACGGATCGCAACCCTCAGTGTTGCTCCCGTACTGGACCGGGGACCGGCAACGGGATTGCAAGCCTCGGTGTTGCTCCTGCGCCTCACTCAGCCAGTGAGCGGGAGCCGGTCTGTATGTGGGATCCGAACCCTTGGACGGGAGTGCCGCCACGCTTCCCAAGCGGCGCACTATCCACTGCGCCACCGGGCCGGCACGAAGGGTGCAATTTTTAAAAGGGAAATTCTTAGTTACAAACTAACAAACAATGTGCAGGATCTGTATGCTAAAAACTACAAAGCACTGATGAAATACATCAAAGAACACAC
>NW_007739105.1:30438-30867 GCF_000696425.1 Galeopterus variegatus | reverse complement strand
ATAGACACTTCATCAAAGAAGATACAGACATGGCAAATAAGAACATGAAAAGATGCTCAGCATCATTAATCATTAGGGAAATGTGCAGTAAAACCACATTGAGATACCACTGCGTACCTATTATAATGGGAAGAAACAACTGACAATAGCAAGTGCTACGTATGCAGAGCAACTGAAGCCCTCACACACTGCTGATGAAAATGCAGAATGGGCAGCCCCTTGAGAAAAGAGTTTGGCAGTTTCCTATAAAGTTAGACATACACTTACACATGGCCCAGCAATCCCAACAAATACCCACATAATAACCTCCTTAACATGTAAACCTGAATTCATACGTGTACAACAGCTTTATTCATAATACTGAAAACTGGAAACAACCCAAACGTTCCTCAGCTGGGGAATGGTGCTATGGTCTGAATGCTTCTTTCC
>NW_007739105.1:21069-30000 GCF_000696425.1 Galeopterus variegatus | reverse complement strand
ATGTGAGGACACAGGTAGAAGGTGCTGTCTATGAACCAGGAAGTGGGCCCTCACAAGATACGGAATCTGAGGCCCCTTGATCTTGGACTTCACAGTCCCCAGAACTTTGAAAAATAAATTTCTGTTATTTATAAGCCACTCAATCTATGGTATTTTGTTATAGAGCCCATACAGACAAAGACAACTGGATAAACCAACTCTGGCACAGCCATACAATAAATAAATAAATAGAATACCACTGAGCAATAAAAAGGAAGGAAACACTCATACATGCAACAACTTGGGTGAATTTCCAATGCATTATGCTATGTGGAAGAAGACAGATTCAACAGACTATGTACTGTTGGTTCCTTTTATACAGTATTCTGAAAAGTTAAAACTATAACAATAGAGAACAGATCAGGGTTTCTAGAAGTTGGGGAGGAGGGAGGATTTCACTAACAAANACAAAGAGAGGCTGTATGAGAGAGACTTTTGAGGTGATGGAACTGTTCAACATTTTAATTTTGGTAGTGGTTACACAATTATATACACTTGTCAAAATCATAGAACTGTACTCCAGAAAATGTGAATGTTAATGTACGTAAATTAAAAGTAAATTTTTAAAAGTCACTGAAAAATTTTAAAGAATAGGGATATATTTGACCAGGGTCTGTCTAACTTTATAAATGATCGATTTATTGGTCACTTCATTGGTGCACAAGGTTCAGATGCACCCTCTCACTTATTCATTCATTCATTCTGTACAAAATATCTGTTGAACAATGTGTCAATCAAACTCCCTTGATTCTATTCCTGACATACCTCAAAGCCCTCTCCTCTTCTTTTCTACTGTTCCAGTCTTACTTTGGGCCCTCTACTATAATATTCCCAAAACTTCCCAACTGGACTCCCTATCTGTAGCATCAACACCCCTAGGCATTCTCCTGCTGCCACTGAAATGATTTTTCCAAAGAGCAAGTAAGATCTCCTGGCTTAAAACTCAACAGAATTTTTCAAAACTTCAGTGGTTCTTCATAGCCTAATGATAGCACCCAAACTCTTTTTATCATTACTTATGAATATTCATGGGGTACAAAGCTGACTGTCACCACTTGTGCCCAAGATGTGATGGCTGGATCAATACCCTCAGCATGCCCATTACCACAAATTGCGATTATTTCCCGTGTCCCCCACCGAACTAATCCCCAACCTCCCTCCTCCTCCCCACTTCCCGCACCCTGCTCTGCAACCGTGGGTGTGTTCTCTCCCTCTGCAAATCCAATTTACCACTGTGGTCTTTCTGTCCTTCCTTCTTTCTCTTTTAGCTCTCACTTATGAGTGAGGATATGCAGAATTTTTCCTTCTGTGCTTGGCTTATTTCACTCAACATAAGTTTCTCCAAACTCATCCATGTTGTTGTGAATGTGCCCAAACTCTTTAGCCTGGTACCCAAGGCCCTACATGATCTAACTTCTCCTTAACATTTTAATCTCTTTACTGTTGTATCTACCCTCATGCCATACACTCTAGTATTAAGCTCTTAGCGATTCCTCAAACATATGGTAGGTTGCACTCTTGGTCAAAATATTCACTGCCATTTTCCGTGGGAGGATTATATGTCTCTGACCCACTAATGTCAAGTTTGGCCTTGTGACTCACCTTATCAAATAAAGTGTGAGTGGAAGAGAGACATGCTATTGCAGAGCAGAAATTTAAGAATTAACACATGGTTCCACCATCTCTCTTCTCTCTGCCACCAGCAATGAACATATAACGTGAATTAAAAATAAACCTTCATTGTCATAAGCCACTGATATTCGGGAGTTCTTTGTCACCACAGCGTAACTTAGCCTAAGCTGACTGAAATACTTGGATTATAAGTACCATAATTGTTCACTTTGTAATCTCTGTGCATAGCACAGACACATAACTGGCATCCAATACACATCTGTTGAATTAATATATATAATAAATATAATGACCCCTGAGCCTTTGCACATGCTATTCTCTCTGTATAGAGTGACCATCCAGGCTTCCTCACATGCCCAACTCCTCCCCGAGTCAAATCATAAAGATCTCCTCTAAGAAGACTTCCCTGCCCATCTGTCTTAGCTCCTTTGTGCTGCTATAACAAAATACCACAGACTGCATAATTGATAAATAGTAGAAATTTATATCTCACAGTTCTGGAGGCTGTGGAGCTCAAAATCCGGGCAATAGCACTTGGTATGTTCTGAGGGCCTTCTTACTATGTCCTCACATGGCAAAATGTGGCAGGGCAAAAAGGACCTAAGCTACTTCCCACCTGCCATTTTACAAGGCAATAATACATTCATGAGGGCGAAGCCCTTATAACATAATCACTTCCTGCAGCGGATTGAATGTACCCCCAAAACTTAATCCCCACTGAAACAGTGTTAGGAGAGTGGGAAATCCTATTACAATAATCGAAAGGTGGGGCCTTGAAGAGGTGATTACATTGTGAGGACCATGCCCAAGTAAATGGGTTAATCCACATTAGTGGAGGTCAAGCGCATGGATATTAGGGCTTTAAAAGAAAAGGGATGAAGATTAAGCCTTCTCTCTGCTTCTGTCATCTGCCATGTGATATCCTCCTTTGCTGTTAAGGGTCACTACTCACCAAAAAGGCTCTCACCAGATTTGTGCCTTGATATTAGGACTTCCCAGCCTCCAAACTGTGATCAATAAATAATTTTGGTTCATCAATGACCCAGTTACAGGTATTTCCTTATAAGTAACAGAAAGGGACTAATATACTTCCCAAAAGTCCCCAACTCTAATGACCACCACAATGGGGATCAAGTTTCAACACGTAAATTTTGGGGGCCATTCAGACTATAGCACAATTGCTTCCTCCTTCCCAAAGCAACTCTGTATATTTCTGCTCTCATGATAATTGTCTGTCCCTCTGCCCTGATTTTGAGACTCGTAGGCAGAAACAGGTCAGCCTCACCTTGGTGGCTCCTGTGCCCAGCACAGTGCCTGGTCAAAAACAAGGGGATTTATGAATGAATTAATGAGTGAGAGCCTGGGGAGTTTTCAATTCTTCCAAGTAACAACAAGTAGCTCTCTGCACTACTTCTCGTTACAGTCTCTGTAATCCACTTACCCTACTGCACATGGAAGGATCTGCTGTACTCTTTTCACATCACCATTTTTGGCAGCTTCATGGATTTTTCCCAGCTGTTTGAGTTGATCTGGTAGCTCAGCCGAAAGCCGATTTTCTTTCTCAACCAAACTGCGTCTGCGCTCTCCTCCTGCAGCCTGGTGGAGGTGCCCCATCTTGACTCTATTCTGCCTTCAAAAGTCAAAAAGCTTCTTCATGGTAGAAGACAGCAGCTTCAGAGGCCCGTCCCCTCACCTGGCCCCTTGGCTCTTACCCACTTCTGAAGCCATATGAGCTAATATTACTCAATACTCTTATGTAGAAGCCAACTTCTCTGCCACAACAGCACCACTCAAAAGCCTCCCTTTCAGAACGGTAACCAAGCAGCAGGTCTAAACACAACTGAGCATGTGCACAGCGCCCTGGTGCTCAAGAGTTCTAAGAGAGCGTGTGCAGGCCCGGGTTGACCAATGGTTGCTGAGTGTTGTCAGCAGTCACTAGGGAGATTGAAAGTTGGTTCTCATGGGCGATGTGTTGCCCTGGCTACAGATCAGTTCTTTCCTAAGCTTGAAGAAACCTTAACCATACGTTTTCATCTGAAAATGTTCAAGCTTACGTTTGAGTTTCAGGAAATTTTAAGCTAAAGGGGATACAACATTGAAATGCATAAAAATAGCTCCACTTACTCAATATAGAGATTTACACAATTGAATGCAAGACGGATATTTTCAAGGATTAATACTAACATTTCATACTGGTATAAGTTTCCCATGAGCCCTTAAGTGTTCTATTGTACGATTTCCTTCCTTCACAGTTGCTTCTTTTTTAAAGGAGGGAAGGAAAACTTTCACCGACATTAAGTCTAAGACTTCAAATTGAAACCTGTCCTGTTGCTCAGACTGGCAGGTTAAGAGGACGTTTTTAAGCATAAAAGGGTTCTGAGAGACAACCGAAAGTGTCTGCGACATAACATGTATTCAGGTTATGCATGAAGAATAGGTGGATTGACTGAATAATTAAATAGAGTTGACGGGTTCAATAATTTTAATAAAAATTTCGTAAAGTTAAGCAATACTTTTGGATGACTGGTAATCCTATGTATGTTTGCTTTTTGTTTCCAAAACAATACAAACAAAATGATTAACATATAGTTGTCTGCTTAAATGGGATACACCTGTACACAGCACAAACATACGTGTAGAACCAAACGTGTACATAATAAAGTCTACGTGCACGGAGATAATATTTCCCTTTACTTCTGATGTGGCTGCAAATTGGCAGAACATACAGATCCACAGAAAATAACAATGATTGAAAGTGGGAAATTATTTTGATTTCTGCAACGTTCACGTTCCTACACTTCCCCACGATAATCTCCTTCCAAGGAATGACTAGCCGAAACCGTTATCCATGTTGCGTGTAGAAATCACACATACAAAAAAGGAAAAAGGAATTTCACTTTGAATTCAAATTTCCAGAAATAACTGCACATTCATTTTATCTCTTTGGTACATATATTCGGCTAACTTAAGACCATAATCTGTTTGTGCATGTGTTTAAGCAATCTTTGTTCTCACTTAATATACCAAAGTATATCTTCACCTGTCTACATACAGCTGTATCGACTTCAAAAATGTAAATAAATAAACTGCATACATGGGATGGAATGGTGTGTGACCACATTCCATCCCGTGTATGCAGTGTATTTATTTACATTTTTTTATAGAACCTATTATACGGTATCTTCTTAACGCATTGCTGTTTGAAGCAGTCATGAGAAAAGCAACTCACATGCATCTCTCATCATTACATTTAGATATTTTAGTAGAAGGTAATTGATGGGTAAAAGGCATAAACATTTGTTAAATGCAGTCCTCCCCACCAACGTTCCTACTAGTATACTCATATACAGCTTAAATTTTAAGCAACAGCATAGGAACCACTGCTCTTTATCATCAAATCTTTGCAGAGGGGACACCATTTCTAAATTCTTGCCCATATATGGGCGTTTCTGGATTTTCCATGCCATTTTGTTCATTTACCTGTCTTTTCAGCTGTTAGTGAACTACTCATTTGCGGACAATTGGAACACCTTTTGATCTCTAAAATGGCAAGTCTTTGCTCATCACACTACAAAGGTTGTCATAAACTTACCCCAAGAGTCTAAGATAGCATTCGTTACTCAAAAAATTTTAAATCTCCATATATATACTGGCCTGAAGTAAAAAGGATACATTTTAAAAGAGCTCGCATTTTGAAATACATGAGTTTCTCTATACAACAATGTGGAGCTATCTTCCTCAGGTTGAGGCTTTCCTTCTCCCACCCGTCAGGAAGAAACACATAAGAATAGATGTAGACTTATTACAATGCATATTGGAGTTGATTTAAAGAATTTCCAGCCCCCAGAACTTCACGTATAATGGGAATTATACACACCATGCACATTCTTTTAACTTACATTCCTTGATGGTGTTTCAAATAATGTACTTGACAAATAACATGCTGTATGGACTTCATTTTGATAGTTAAGTCACTTCACTGTCTTCAATAAAGTGCTTTCTAAGGAGAATTCTAAAGGCATCAAACACCAGCGAAAGTTTTCTTTCTATTTTTCTGCTCCGATACACGGTTTGGGCACTTGAACCCTGCAACATTTCTCAGTCCCACCTTCTAATGAATGTTTGGAGGGATGAAAGCATAGCATCATCTGTGGCAGGAGAACTCAGGCCCAGTCAGCGAGAGCCCAGAATCGTGTGCTTTCTCCCTCATCCACCTCGCCTCCTCCTCACCTGCCAACACTGCCTGGCCCCGCCCCCTAATTTACGTTCCACTCTGTCATCCACGTCCCCTACGCAACACGGAAGGATCAGCTGTACTCTTTCGAAATCACCCTTTCTGGCAACCAGATGGATCTTTCCGACGATGCATGAGTCGGATCTCCTATCTCAGCGGAAAGCGGATTCTCTTTCTCAAACAACCCGTGTTCGTGCTCGGCTCCTGCAGCCTGGTGGAGGTGCCTGAGAGTGACTCTCTCTTCTGCCCTCAAAAGTCAAAAAGCTTCTTAGGGGTAGAAGACAGCAGCTTCAGCGACCCATCCCCTCAACTGGCCCCTTGGCCCTTAAACACTTCTGAAACCTGTATGGGCAAATATTTCTCCATACTATATTGTAGAAGCCAAAATCTCTGCCACAACAGCACCACTCAAAAGCCTCCCGTTGGGAACGGTAACGAAGCAGCAGGTCTAAACACAAGTGAGCATTCACACAGAGCCCTGGTGCTTTAGACTTCTAAGAGGGAGTGTCCAAGGAAACCGGGAGGAAAAATAATTTCTGAGTGACTTAAGCAGTCACTATGTAGATTGAAAGTTCATTGTCATTGACCATTTGTTGCCATGGCTACACAGCAGGTCCTTCCTCAGCGGGGCCTGGCTCCGCCCAATAGTTCACGATCCACTCTGTCATCCATGTCCCCTATGCTGCACGGAAGTATCAGATGTACTCTTTCCACATCACCCTTACTGCCAACTTGATGGATCTTTCCCAAGATGTCTGAATTTGATCTCCTAGCTTGGCCAAAAGCCGATTGTCTTTCAACCCCAAACTGCGTCCGCACTCGACTCATGCAGCCTGGTAGAGGTTTCCGAGAGTGACTCTCTCTTCTGCCATCAAAAGTCAAAAATCTTCATGGTAGAAGACAGCAGCTTCTGAGGCCCCTCCACTCACCTGGCGCCTTGCCCCTTACTCACTTCTGAAGCCGGTATGAGCGAATATTACTCGAAACTATTTGTAGAGGCCAATCTCTCTGAGGAAACAGCACCACTCATAAGCCTCCCGTTGGGAATGGTAACCAAGCAGCAGGTATAAACACAGTGAGCATTCCCACAGAGCCCTGGCACCCAAGAGTTCTAACAGGGTGTGTGCAGGCGCCTTAGGTAGACCAATGGTTGCTGAGTGATGTCTACAGTCACTAGGTAGATTGAAAGTTCCTTCTCATTGGCTATTTGTTGCCATGGCTACACATCAGTTCTTTCCTAAGGTGACATGGCTCCGCCCCCTAGTTCGCGTCCCATTCTGTCACCCAAGTACCCTACACCACAGGGAAGGATCAGATGTACTCTTTTCACATCACCCTTTCTGCCAACCTGATGATTCTTTACCAAGATATCTTAATGTGATCTCCTAGCTCAGCCGAAAGCCGATTCTCTTTCTCAACCAAACCAAATCCGTGCTCGATTCCTGCAGCCTGGTTGAGGTGCTCGAGAGTGACTCTCTCTTCTGTCCTCAAACGTCCAAAAGCGTCTTCATGGTAGAAGACAGCAGCTTCTGAGGCTCCTCACCTCACCTGGCCCCTTGCCCCTTACCCACTTCTGAAGCCGGTATGAGCGAATACTACTCGATACTATTGTGTAGAAACCAACATCTATGCCACAACAGCACCACTCAAAAGCCTCCGGTTGAGAACGATAACCAAACAGCAAGTCTAAACACAAGTGAGCATTCGCACAGAGCCCTGGTGCCTTAGACTTCTAAGAGGGTGCGTCCAGGGGACTCGGGAGGACCAATGATTTCTGAGTGACATAAGCAGTCACTATGTAGATTTAAAGTTCCGTCTCATTGACTATTTGTTGCCATGGTTACACAGCAGGTACTTCCTAAGCTGGGCCTGGCACTGCCCACTAGCTCACTCTCCACTCTTTGATCCATGTCACCTACACCGCACGGAAGTATCAGCCGAACTCTTTCCATATCACCCTTTTGGCATCCTCATGGATCTTTCCCAGATGACTGAGTCTGACCTGGTAGCTCAGCTGAAACCCGATTCTCCTTCCGACCCAAACCGGGTCAGCGCTCGCCTCCTTGGCTTTGGCTCCGAGCCCTACTTCTCGTTCCACTCAGTCATCCATGTCCCCTACACCACACGGAAGGATCAGATGTACTCTTTCCACATCACCCTTTCTGCCAACCTGATGGAACTTTCCCATGATGACGGAATCTGATCTCCTAGCTTGGCCGAAAGCCGATTGACTTTCTCCCCCAAACCGCATTCGCGCTCACCTCCTGCTTCCTGGTAGAGGTGACCGAGAGTGACTCTCTTCTGCCCTCAAAAGTCAAAAAGCTTCTTCATTGTAGAAGACAGCAGCATCTGAGGCCTCTCCACTCACATGGCCCCTTACCCCTTACTCAATTCTGAAGCCGGTAGGAGGGCATGTTACTCGATACTATTGTGGAGAAGCCAACTTCACTGAGACAACACCAGCACTCAAAAGCCTTCCGTTGGGAACGGTAACCAAGCAGCAGGTCTAAACACAAGTGAGCATTCGCACAGAGCCCCTGCGCCCAAGAGTTCTAAGAGGGCGCGTGCAGGGGCCTCGGGTGGACCAATGGTTGCTGAGTGACGTCAGCAGTCACTAGGTAGTTTGAAAGTTCATTCTCATTGGCTATTTGTTGCCATGGCTAGACAGCAGTTCTTTCCTAAGCTGCGCCTGGTTCTACCCACTACTTCGCATTCCACTCTGTCATCCAAGTCCCCTACAGCACAGGGAAGGATCAGCTACACTCTTTTCACATCACCCTTTCTGGTAGTGTGATGTATCTTTCTCAGAAGTCTGTGTTGGACTTGGTAGCTCAACCAGAAGCCGATTCACTTTCCTAACCAATCCGCGCCAGCGCTCCCCTCCGTGGCCCTGAATATGATGGATCTTTCCCATATTTCTGTGTCAGATCTGGCTGCTCAGCCGAAAACCGATTCTCTTTTGGAACCAAATCGCGTCCACACTTGCCTACTAAGCCCTGGCTCCTCCCCCTACTTCTCCATCCACT
>NW_007739105.1:8546-20069 GCF_000696425.1 Galeopterus variegatus | reverse complement strand
TGCTTTACATGATAACTGCCTTGAAATCTTTATGCCAGAAACTGATTGCTCCTGGCTATGCAAGTTAATTTGCAAGTGACCTTTTATCCTTCTGTAGAAACAGTTTAACCATAAACATTCTAGGTGGCAACCTTTACTTTGAATGTCCTGTCTTTGTCTTTCCTCAAGATATTATCATATCTTTACATTCCAGACCCTTTGCAGCATGCCTGCTTTCTCCTATGTAATATGTAACCTAAGAATCAATAAATGAGACTTGATCAGAATACTGTCTTGTCTCCCATCTCTCACGTCTCTTGTCCCATCCAATTCCCACTCCCCCCTCCAGGGTCTGCATTGAATATCCCGCGGGTCGGGACAGGAGTCTAAGAGTTCGAAGAGGGCGACAGCCAGGGCCTCAGGTGGACCGATGGTTGCTGAGTGATGTCAGCAGTCACTAGGTAGATTGAAAGTTCACTCTCATTGGCTATTTGTTGCCATGGCTAGACAGCAGTTCTTTCCTAAGCTGGGCCTGGCTTCGCCCCCTCGTTCACATTCCACTCTATCATCCAAGTCCCCTACACCACAGGGAAAGAATCAGATTACTCTTTCCACATCACCCTTTCTGGCAGCCTGATGGAACTTTCCCAGATGTCTGAGTCGGACCTGGTAGCTCAGCCGAAAGCCAATTTTCCTTCCGAACCAAACCGGGTCGGCCCTCGCCTCCTTCGATTTAGCTTCGCCCCCTACTTCTCGATCCACTCTGTCATCCACGTCCCCTACACCACACGGGAGGATCAGATGTACTCTTTCCACATCTCCCTTACTGCCAACCTGATGGATCTTTCCCAAGATGTCTGAATCTGATCTCCTAGCTTGGCCGAAATCCGATTGTCTTTCTCCCCCAAACCACATCTGCCCTCGCCTCATGCAGCCTGGTAGAGGTTTCCAAGATGGACTCTCTCTTCTGCCCTCAAATGTCAAAAAGCTTCTACATATGAGAAGAGAGCATCTTCAGAGGCCACTCCTCTCACCTGGTCCCTTGCCCCTTACCCACTTATGAAGCAGGTATGAGCGAATATTACTCGATACTATTTTGTAGAAGCCAACCTCTCTGAGACAACAGCACCACTCAAAAACTTCCCGGTGGGAATGGTTACCAAGCAGCAGGTATGAACACAGTGAGCATTCGCACAGAGCCCTGGCGGCCAAGAGTTCTAAGAGGGCACGTGCAGGGTCCTCGGGTTTACCAATGGTTGCTGAGTGAAGTCTACAGTCAAGAGGTGCATTGAAAGTTGGTTCTCATTGGCTATTTGCTGTCATATCTACACAGCAGTCCTTTCCTAAGCTGGGCCTGGCTCTGCCCCCTACTTCACATTCCAATCTGTCATCCATGTCCCCTACTCCAAACGGAAGGATCACCTGAACTATTTCCCCTTCACTCTTTCCGTCCGACTGGTGAACCTTTCCCAGATGTCTGAGTCCGATCTGATAGCTCAGCCGAAAACAGATTCTCTTTTGCAATGAAACCGCGACGTCTCTCGCCTCATTGGTCCTGGCCCTGCACCCTACTTCTACTTCCACTCTCTCATCAACGTCCCCTACGTGACAAGGAAGGATCAGCTCTACTCTTTCTACCTCACCCTTTCGAGCAGCCTGATGGATCTTTCCCAGAGGGCTGAGTCAGATGTGGTAGCTCAGCCGGAAATCGATTCTCTTTTTGATCCAAACCGCGTCCCCGCTCGCCACCTTGGCCCTTGCTCCGCTCTGTACTTCTCGATCAAATCTGTCATCCACGTCCCCTACGCCACACATAAGAATCAGATGTACTCTTTCCACGTCACCCTTACTGCCAATATGATGGATCTTTCCCATATTTCTGTGTCAGATCTGGCTGCTCAGCCAAAAACCGATTCTTCCACATGACCCTCTCTGGCAGACTGATGGCTTTTTCCTAGATTTCTGACTCAGATCTGGTTGTTCAGCCAAAAACCGATTCTCTTTTGGAACCAAATCACTTCGACACTTGCCTACTAGGTCCTGGCTCCTCCCCCTACTTCTCCATCCACTCTGTCATCCACGTCCCCTACGCCACAGAGAAGGATCAGCTGTACTCTTTCCACATCTCCCTTTCTGGCAGCCTGATGCAACTTTCCCAAGATGTCTGAGTCAGATCTCCTAGCTCGGCCGAAAGCCGCTTCCCTTTCTCAAAGAAACCGCATCTGAACTTGCCTTCTGCTGCCTTGTGCAGGTGCCCGAGAGTGATTCTCACTTCTGCCCTCTAATGTCAAAAAGCTTCTTCATGGTAGAAGACAGCAGTTGAAGAGGGCCGTCGCCTCACCTGGCCCCTTGGCCCTTACCCACTTACAAAACAGGTATGAGCGAATATTACTCTATATAATTTTGTAGAAGCCAACCTCTCTGCCACAATAGCACCACTCAAAAGCCTCCCTTTTTGAATGGTAACCAAGCAGCAGGTCTAAACACAAGTGAGCATTTGCACAGAGCCCTGGTGTCTAAGAGTTCTAAGAGGGTGACTGCCAGGGCTTGAGGTGGACCGATGGTTGCTGAGTGATGTCAGCAGTCACTAGGTAGATTGAAAGTTCGTTCTCATTGGCTATTTGTTGCTATGGCTAGACCGCAGTTCTTTCCTAAGCTGGGCCTGGCTTCGCCCCCTAGTTCACGTTCCCCTCTATCATCCAAGTCCCCTACAAAACAGGGAAAGAATCAGATGTACTCTTCCCACATCACCCTTTCTGGCTGCCTGATGGAAATTTCCCAGATGTCTGAGTCAGACCTGGTAGCTCAGCTGAAAGCCGATTTTCCTTCTGAACCAAACCGGGTCGGCCCTCGCCTCCTTGGCTTTGGCTTCGCCCCCTACTTCTCGTTCCATTCTGACATCCACGTCCCCTACACCACACGGGAGGATCAGATGTACTCTTTCCACATCTCCCTTACTGCCAACCTGATGGATCTTTCCCAAGATGTCTGAATCTGATCTCCTAGCTTGGCCAAAATCCGATTGTCTTTCTCCCCCAAACCACATCTGCCCTCGCCTCATGCAGCCTGGTAGAGGTTTCCAAGATGGACTCTCTCTTCTGCCCTCAAAAGTCAAAAAGCTTCTACATATTAGAAGAGAGCATCTTCAGAGGCCACTCCTCTCACCTGTTCCCTTGCCCCTTACCCACTTATGAAGCAGGTATGAGCGAATATTACTTGATACTATTTTGTAGAAGCCAACCTCTCTGAGACAACAGAACCACTCAAAAGCTTCCCGGTGGGAATGGTTACCAAGCAGCAGGTATGAACTCAGTGAGCATGCGCACAGAGCCCTGGCGGCCAAGAGTTCTAAGAGGGCACGTGCAGGGGCCTCGGGTTTACCAATGGTTGTTGAGTGAAGTCCACAGTCACGCGGTACATTGAAAGTTGGTTCTCATTGGCTATTTGCTGTCATATCTACACAGCAGTCCTTTCCTAAACTGGGCCTGGCTCTGCCCCCTACTTCACATTCCAATCTGTCACCCATGTCCCCTACTCCAAACGGAAGGATCACCTGAACTATTTCCCCTTCACTCTTCCTGTCCGCCTGGTGAACCTTTCCCAGATGTCTGAGTCCGATCTGATAGCTCAGACGAAAACCGATTCTCTTTTGCAACGAAACCGCGACTTCTCTCGCCTCATTGGTCCTGGCTCTGCCCCCTACTACTACTTCCACTCTCTCATCCACGTCCCCTACGTGACAAGGAAGGATCAGCTCTACTCTTTCCACGTCAGTCTTTCGAACAGCCTGATGGATCTTTCCTAGAGGGCTGAGTCAGATGTGGTACCTCAGCCGGAAATCAATTCTCTTTTTGATCGCAAACCGCGTCCCCGCTCGCCTCCTTGGTGCTTGCTCTGCTCTGTACTTCTCGTTCAAATCTGTCATCCACGTCCCCTACGCCACACATAAGAATCAGATGTACTCTTTCCACATCACCCTTACTGCCAACATGATGGATCTTTCCCATATTTCTGTGTCAGATCTGGCTGCTCAGCCAAAAACCGATTCTCTTTTGGAACCAAATCGCATCCACACTTGCCTACTAAGCCCTGGCTCCTCCCCCTACTTCTCCATCCACTCTGTCAACCACGTCCCCTACGCCACAGAGAAGGATCAGCTGTACTCTTTCCACATCACCCTTTCTGGCAACCTGATGCAATTTTCCCAAGTGTCTGATTCAGATCTCCTGGCTCGGCCGAAAGACGCTTCCCTTTCTCATCAAAACTGCATCTGAGCTTGCATCCTGCTGCCTTGTGCAGGTGCCTGAGAGAGATTCTCTCTTCTGCCCTCTAATGTCAAAAAGCTCCTTCATGGTAGAAGACAGCAGCTTCAGAGGGCCGTGGCCTCACCTTGCCCCTTGGCCCTTACCCAATTATGCAGCAGGTATGAACGAATATTACTCGATATAATTTGGTAGAATCCAACCTCTCTGCCACAAGAGCACCACTCAGAATCCTCCCGTTTTGAACGGTAAGCAAGCAGCAGGTCTAAACACAAGTGAGCATTCGCACAGTGTCCTGACGCCCAAGAGTTCTAAGATGGGGTGTGCAGGGGCCTCGGGTTGACCAATGGTTGCTGGGTGATGCCAGCAGTCACTAGGTAGATTGAAAGTTCCTTCTCATTGGCTATTTGTTGCCATGGGTAGACAGCAGTTCTTTCCTAAGCTGGGCTGGCTCCACCCCCTACTTCACGCTCCACTCTGACGTACAAGTCCCCTATACCACACGGAAGGATCAGCTGTACTCTTTCCACATCACCATTTCTGGCAGCCTGATGGACCTTTCCCAGATGTCTGAGTCGGACCTCGTGGCTCAGCCTTAAGCCGATTCTGTTTCCGAACCAAACCGCATCCGCGATCCTGTTCTTTGCCGTAGCTCCCTCCCTTACTTTGCGTTCCAATCTGTTATCCATGTCCCCTACTTCAAACGGAAGGATCAGCTGAACTCTTTCCTCCTTACCCTTTCTGGCAGCCTCATGAATCTTTCCCAGATGCCTGATTCGGACCTGGTAGCTCAGCTGAAAGCCGATTCTTCTTCGGAACTAAACGGGGTCGGTGCTTGCCTCCTTGGCTTTGGCTCCACCCCCTTCTTCTCGTTCCACTCTCTCATCCACGTCCCCTAAACCACACGGAAGGATCAGATGTACTCTTTCCACATCACCTTTTCTGCCAACCTGATGGAACTTACCAAAGATGTCTGAATCTCATCTCCTAGCTTGGTAGAAAGCCGATTGTGTTTCTCCCCCAAACCGCCTCGGCGCTCACCTCCTGCAGCCTGGTAGAGGTGCCCGAGAGTGAATCTCTTCTGCCCTCAAAAGTCAAAAAGCTTCTTCATTGAAGAAGAAAGCAGCTTCTGAGGCCTCTCCACTCACATGGCCCCTTACCCCTTATGCACTTCTGAAGCCGATAGGAGGGCATGTTATTCGATACTATTGTGGACAATCCAACTTCACTGAGACAACAGCAGCACTCAAAAGCCTTCCGTTGGGAACGGTAACCAAGCAGCAGGTCTAAACAGAAGTGAGCATTTGCACAGAGCCCCTGCGCCCAAGAGTTCTAAGAGGGCGCGTGCAGGGTCCTCGGGTGGACCAATGGTTGCTGAGTGACGTCAGCAGTCACAAGGTAGTTTGAAAGTTCGTTCTCATTGGCTATTTGTTGCCATGGCTAGACAGCAGTTCTTTCCTAAGCTGGGCCTGGCTCTGCCCACTACTTCGCATTCCACTCTGTCATCCAAGTCCCCTACAGCACAGGGGAGGATCAGCTACACTCTTCCCACATCACCCTTTCTGGTAGTGTGATGTATCTTTCTCAGAAGTCTGTGTTGGACTTGGTAGCTCAACCAGAAGCCGATTCACTTTCCTAACCAATCCGCGCCAGCGCTCCCCTCCGTGGCCCTGCCTCCGGCCCCTACTACTCCTTCAAATATGTCATCCACGTACCCTATGCCACAGGGAAGAATCAGCTATAATCTTTCCACATCACCCTTTCTGGTAGTCTGATGTATCTTTCTCAGATATCTGAGTCGGACCTGGAAGCTCAGCCGAAAGCCGATTCCCTTTCCGAACCAAATCGCATCCATGCTCCCATGCTTTAACCCGGCTCCGCCTCCTACTTCGCATTCCAATCTCTCATCCATGTCCCCTACTCCAAACCAAAGGAACAGCTGACCTATTTCCACATGACCCTCTCTGGCAGACTGATGGCTTTTTCCTAGATTTCTGAGTCAGATCTGGTTGCTCAGCCAAAAACGGATTCTCTTTTGGAACCAAATCCCGTCCACACTTGCCTACTAGGCCCTAGCTCCTCCCCCTACTTCTCCATCCACTCTGTCATCCACGTCCCCTATGACACAGAGAAGGATCAGCTGTACTCTTTCCACATCACCCTTTCTGGCAGCCTGATGCAACTTTCCCAAGATGTCTGAGTCAGATCTCCTAGCTCGGCCGAAAGCCGCTTCCCTTTCTCAAAGAAAACGCATCTGAGCTTGACTTCTGCTGCCTTGTGCAGGTGCCCGAGAGTGATTCTCTCTTCTGCCCTCTAATGTCAAAAAGCTTCTTCATGGTACAAGACAGCAGCTGCAGAGGGCCGTGGCCTCACCAGGTCCCTTGGCCCTTACCCAATTATGCAAAAGGAATGAGCGAATATTACTCTATATAATTTTGTAGAAGCCAACCTCTCTGCCACATCAGCACCACTCAAAAGCCTCCCATTTTGAACGGTAACCAAGCAGCATGTCTAAACACAAGTGAGCATTCACACAGTGTCCTGGCCCCCAAGAGTTGTACGATGGCTTTTGCAGGGGCCTCGGGTTGACCAATGGTTGCTAGGTGATGCCAGCAGTCACTAGGTCGTTTGAAAGTTCCTTCTCATTGGCTATTTGTTGCCATGGCTAGACAGCAGTTCTTTCCCAAGCTGGGCCGGCTCCACCCCCTACTCTATGCTCCACTCTGACGTACATGTCCCCTAAACCACACGGAAGGATCAGCTGTACTCTTTCCACATCACCCTTTCTGGCAGCCTGATGGACCTCTCCCAGATATCTGAGTCGGACCTGGCGGCTCAGCCTTAAGCCGATTCTGTTTCCGAACCAAACCGCATCCGTGCTCCTGTTCATTGCCCTAGCTCCCCCCCTACTTTGCATTCCAATCTCTCATCCATGTCCCCTACTCCAAACCGAAGGAACAGCTGAACTATTTCCACATGACCGTTTCTGGCAGACTGATGGCTTTTTCCTAGATTTCTGATTCAGACCTGGTTGCTCAGCCAAAAACGGACTCTCTTTTGGAACCAAATCCCGTCCACACTTGCCTACTAGGCCCTGGCTCCTCCCCCTACTTCTCCATCCACTCTGTCATCCACGTCCCCTACGCCACAGAGAAGGATCAGCTGTACTCTTTCCACATCACCCTTTCTGGCAACCTGCTGGATCTTTCCTAAGAAATAGGGGTGGAGCCAGTACCAAGGACTCTAGCGTGCACTCCGCCTCCTACTTCTCATTCCACTGTGTCATCCACGTCCCCTACTCCACCCAGAAGGATCAACTGTACTGATCCCTCTACCTGGAGCACCAGTCCGTCCCTGTTTATCTGCTTGACTCCTCTAAACACTTTAAATCCCGCGTCCTATCCCCTATCCACTGCACACCCCATCACAAATCATTCCCTCTCCCTTGTTCCTACCATCTTAATACATCCCTCCAAAAGAGCCCTGTCACATCGGACTGATATGCGGTCTCTCACTCTCTCTGTGAGCATCCCTTTCATCCCTGTGCCCCCTACCTAACAACAGCAAAAACACGACAGCAACAACAGATACAATAATAACAACTGTCCAGGGTATACTCTGGTGAAATAAACTTATATGTGAATATTTGAATATATGAATAAATTAATGTGAATGGGTACTAGCAAGTTCTTCCATAGTCTATCAGAAGAGCCTGGGCTCATCTTTGGAGAATGATTTCTGAATGTGTTGGAATGTGAACTGACTATTCTCCCAGGCCTCTTTTCTTGTCCCTAACCTCATGGACCACAGGACCCTATCGGTGAGGTCCTCAGGCTGTAAGGCTCAGCACGTAGCCTCTCTTCCTAAATCCACTGCTTACAGCTACCAGCAGGTCTAGCAGGGTGTTCTCAGAGCACGTGACTCCAGGGAGGTGTAGCTACTGCTTACAGCTACCAGCAGTACTGGCAGGGTGTTCTCAGAGCACGTAACTCCAGGTAGGTGTAGCCTCCTATAATCTGTTCCCAGACAGAACAACTGGAAGGAGTGCAGAATGGAGGAAGACATGCAGAAAAGGAGGAGGAGGATCAAGAAGGAGTCAGCATCCATCCCGAGGTCAATGTGCATGGCTAATTGCATAATCAACTGCAGATGTGATCAGAAACTGACTATGATAGTGAGACGAACACCCAAGGTCAAGAAACACCAATCATCTCCTCATAATGCATTCCTCTCCAACCATCTCCTGTTCGGGAAAATCCCAAAAGAAGGAAGGAGAAGGAAAGGAGAAAACCATCCTAAAGGAAGACCTCCAGGATGTGGAATAAAATGAAAAGCTTCTATGGAATGGGTCGGTAGTCATCAGAGGAGTCGGGGATAGAAGAGAAAGGGAAAAATGAGGACTTCCCCAAACTGGAAGAGTTGAAGAAGACACAACAGCTATTAGCAATGTGGGATCCCGATTCGATCCTGAAACAGAAAAAGGGCATTAGAGAAAAAGTGGTGAAACTCACACACAGTACAATAATAGTAACTTACGCATGTAAATTTCCTGGTTTTGACCAAGATACTAGGTTATGTAAGCTGTTAACATTGGCAGAAGCCGGGGAAGGGTATACATACATTTTCTATACTTTTTTAAATGATTTTTCTGTAAGTCTAAAATTACTTAAAATGAAGAGTTTGCTTTGTCTTTGAAAGAACTTCAACCCCACCAGCAACATCCTGGTAAGAATGAAGTCATTCCCACCAAACCTGGTTTTGATGAATTACCCATGAATGTAGCTTATTTATTTGCAATTATGGATATTGTTCTCTCAAGAAACCTACAGTTATTCTGTGACGCTTAGAAGTCTCAGACAGAAGGAGGAGGAAGAGAGCTGGAAGTGACACACTGACAAGTGGCAGGAAGGGAGGAAGGAAACTTTGGAGCCATTAAATGCAAGGGCAGATAGGCCTGCACACCTGAAGAACCTCCGGATTCAGCCCCCTGTTCCAACACAATCTCTGGTATCTTTAAATGATGCAACTCCAATTGTGCAGCAGATGTTTATGGAGCCCTGAGCTGGGGACAGAGTATTGAACAAGACTCAGTTCCTGCCTGCAAAATGCTCACAAACATAGAGGCAAGTTTGCAAAAACACAAAAGAAATTCTTATGCAATTTCCATCATTTTGAAATTTGTAGAGTGTTATGGGACCCCAGATGAAGGAGCTATTCATTCAACCTGAGGGAAGACAATGTCAGAGAAGCCTCCAAAGAAGGGTACATTTAAGTGTTAGACGTGGCTGGGGTCCAGGTGTCAGGGTGGAGCATGGTTAGAATAGAACCAAGGGAGGCAACTGGGGACCACATCAGAAAATACCTTAAACTGTTGAACTGCATAGTCATGTGGACTTAATCCAGCAGCAATGGGAAGCTCCAGGAAGGCTTAATCAAGAGCACGGCTTGACGTGAGGAAATCCCAAGGCTGCAGTGTGGACCGATGTCCTTTCTTCAAGAGGCTGAGTGGAGCAGATATTAAGATCATCTTTACCCAGTGTTACAAGGCAGGATGCCTGCCACACACTGTGACAGTGAAAATGAGATGCTGAGAAAACAGCGTCTTCCCCACAGAGCCAAATTCACAAACACCTCTGCCCATCAGGCGGCCCTGCCTTTCCTCGTGTGCCAAAGCTCAGCTGCTCCAGCCCAGGGGTGTAAATTTTTTGCACACTATACTCCATGCAGGTGACACAATTAGCATTCCTCTCAAGGATGACTTCTCCCAGCAGTATCTCAAGTTCATCATGGTAAGCTCAAACGAATACCAGACAGGCTCAGCTAGCTCTCCTAGTTGTCAGCATATGGGGAGCAGGTGCAGGGGAAGCAAAGCCCCTAAAGTTGTTGCATTGGGTTCTGGGATTTCCTGTTCTTCTCAGCACTGTGGATGTGTGCAGTTGAAGTACAGACATTCTTGAGTTCCTAAGAGTCACTGGAAATGAGAAAAGGGCCAGGACATAAAGGAGAAGCAGAGTTAAAGTCCCCTTTACGCTGCACCAGACACTCCAGCGGAGGGACTATGGGCTCAAGATGCTATAGAGACCAAGGTCCCAGAAATTACTGAGTGAGACCCCCTTCTGCTGGGCAAAGGTACTCAAAGGAAAAGTGATTCATCCCAGGACACACAGCCAGTAAATGGCAGAGTGGGGATTTGAACCCAGGTCCCTGGCTCCAAACTCTGAACAAGTCCAGAGTGAACATCTCTATACTTTCTGCAACTTAGAGAAAGACAGAACTCATATGGTCCCCTGTGTTCCTATCCCCCTGCTACTCAGTGCCTCATGAGGGTATTGGCCATCTACTATGTTCCAGACCAGCCCCTACCCCACCTTTTCCCCTTTGTCCTCTGAAATGAACTGTGGAATTGCTTCACACTCACATGGGATTTTTATAAATGTTTTCTGCACTGTTTTCTTTATTCATAGGTCATCTTCTTCCACAAAGAATCAAAGCTGCTTTATGTGTAGAAACCCAAACACATTATAAAGTTTTCTCTAACTAGTAACTAAATGGGGCAAAGGAAACGTACACACATCTCAATTTTCGTAAATCAGGGAGTAAATCAGGACGAAGGAAACACACCCATCACAATATTTAAAAAATGAGCGAGTGAGTCAGGACACAAGAAATACAAGGATATGAAATAAAAAAAAAAAGACCAGGATAACACTGAAAGACAATTCCTACACTTGCCAGAGGTGGATCCCCAAAATTGACTTTAAGTAGCAGTCACTGAAGAGGGAAACACTCTCTGTTATAAGATTCACAATATTCAAGTTATATACATATTTGCTACAGGTACTTTTTCTAACTGAAGTATTTCTTAATGAATTTTAAGTACATAAAATGCACTAATTTGAAACGTATGATGTTTTTAAAATATATGTAATTCAGTTTAAAATCAGTAAAACTCCCACCCACATCAAGACTTAAAACATTTATTTTACATATGAATGCCACGTTATTTACCACATAACAGTCTCTTAAATGTTACATCCTATATTGTATGTTTTGTAAGTATAAAATATTTCATTATATGCTTGAATTCTGTCTAATAAAAGTGTTACTCTCAATTTCTATGACTTATTGTTTCCATTAGATTACTATTATCTTTTAATTATATTTTTCCAGGAACTTTTTGAAGTACCCTAGTATTTTTAAACTCTTTTATCCTGTGTTTCATAAAAATGTATTACAGGTTGGAGACTGATTTTTGAACCAGTTTAAATGGTTTTAGTAATAG
>NW_007739105.1:6213-7388 GCF_000696425.1 Galeopterus variegatus | reverse complement strand
AGGCCACCACTGTCAACACCTCAGCCACGTAGGTGGCTGCTGCAGCTGTCACTGCTACAATTACTGCCACCACCGATGCCACCAGGCAGCCACCATCATCATGGAGTAACCTGCTACCTCTGGAGCTATTGCTGTCACGTGGGCAGCCTTCCAAGCCACCTCCACAACTACTGCCACCACAAGGCCAACCTACTACCACAGCAGTGGCTGCAGCAGCCACTGCAACTGTATAGGCAGACCGCTGAACATTTAACTGCATTGACACAAGGAAGGTCACCAGCAGAGTCCATAGAAGAAGCAACTGCTCCAAAAGATTACCAGACATCAATGTAGAGATACCAGAAATACGGAAAAACAAGAATATATGAGTTCACCAAATGAATACAATACTCTCAAGTACTTGGTCCCATAGAGCAGGAAACCATAGAAATGACTGAAAAGGAATTCCAAGTAAAAAATTTAAGGAAACTCAATGAGATACAAGAAAACCCAGTTAGACAACACAGTGAACTGAGTAAAACTATCCAGCATATAAAGGAGGAAATTAACAAAGAGATTAATACTTTTAAAAAGAACATAGAATAATTAGTGGAACTGAAGGAGTCACTCAAGGTATAAAAACAAAAGGAGAGCTTAAGCAGCAGCTAAAGCAAGCAAAAGAAAGAATTTCTGATCTTGAAGACACTCTCTTTGAAGTAACTCAGGCGGACAAAAAAGAAAAAGAAAAAAGAGTTTTAAAAAATGAAGGAAACCTAAGAGAGACAGGAGACAACCCTAAACACACAAACATCTGAATCATGGTTATTACTGAAGGCGAGGAGAAATGAAAAGGCATTGAGAACATATTCAATGAAATAATAGCAGAAAACTTCCCAGGTACAGGGAGAGACATGGATCTTCAAATCCAGGAGGCTCAAAAACCCCCTAAAAGATTCAGTCCAAAAAGATACTCTCCAAGGCACATTATAGTCAAACTGGCAAAACACAAAGACAAAGAGAGAATCCTAAAAACAGCAAGAGGAAAGCCTCAAATCACTTATAAGAGAGTCCCCATCAAACTAACAACAGATTTCTCAACAGAAACTCTACAAGCCAGAAGAGAATGCCATGACATATTTAAAATAATAAAAGAAAAATTGTCAGATAAGAATACTATACCCAGCAAGAAATGAAGG
>NW_007739105.1:4255-5213 GCF_000696425.1 Galeopterus variegatus | reverse complement strand
AGCGCGGCGGCACTCCCGCCCGAGGGTTCGGATCCCACCTGCAGACCGGTTCCTGCTCACTGGCTGAGCGAGGCGTGGAAGCAGCGCCGAGGGTTGCGATCCCGTTGCCGGTCCCTGGTCCGGTACGGGGGCAACACTGAGGGTTGCGATCCATTGCCGGACACGGAAAAAGACAAAAGACAAAAAAAAAAAAAAAAAAAAAAACAAGCAGGAGTAGCTACTCTTATATCAGATAAAATAGACATTAAATCAAAAATAATACAAAGAGAAAAGGCCATGATATAATGATAATGGGATCTATCCAGCAAGAAGATGTAACACTCATAAATATACATGCACCCAACATCAGAGCACCCATACATATATAATGCAAACACTGTAAGACCTAACGAAGGAGATAGATCCAAATAGGATAATAGTTGGGGACCTGAACACCCTTCTATCAACATTAGACAGATCATCTATGCAGCAAATCAACAAAGAAACACAGGATTTAAACCACACTTTGGACCAATTGGACTTGGCAGATATCTATAGAATATTTCATCCAATAACCACAGAATATACATTCATCTCATCAGTGTGTGGAACATGCTACTTGAAATGATTTCAATTTTCTCAAATTTGTTGAGGCTTGATTTGTGACCTAACATGTGATCTATCCTGGAGAATGTTCTGCATCCAGGATCGACCACATTTTAGGTCACAAATCAAGCCTCAACAAATTTGAGAAAATTGAAATCATTTCAAGTAGCATGTTCCACACACTGATGAGATGAATGTATATTCTGTGGTTATTGGATGAAATATTCTATAGATATCTGCCAAGTCCAATTGGTCCAAAGTGTGGTTTAAATCCTGTGTTTCTTTGTTGATTTGCTGCATAGGTGATCTGTCTAATGTTGATAGAGGGGTGTTCAGGTCCCCAACTATTATCATATTTGGATCTATCTCCTTC
>NW_007739105.1:935-2986 GCF_000696425.1 Galeopterus variegatus | reverse complement strand
ATCAGTCAAGAGAAAGAAATAAGGTGTATCCAAATTGGAAAAGATGAAGTCAAATTGTCCCTCTTTGCAGATGACATGATCCTATATATAGAAAAGCCGAGAGACCCTAAAAAAAAAAAAAAAAAAAAAAAAAAAAAACTTCTTAGAGTTGATAAACAATTTCAGTAAAGTTGCAGGATATAAAATCTACATGCAAAAGTCAGTAGCATTTTTATACTCCAACAACAAACTAGCAGAAAAAATAAATCAATAAAGTGAGCCCATTTACAATAGTCTCCAAAAAATTTAGTACCTAGGAAGAAATCTAGCCAAGGAGGTGATAGATCCCTATAGCGAGAAATACTTATCACTGTTGAAAGAAATTAAAGAGGACACAAAGATGGAAAAATATTCCATGCTCTTGGACTAGGAGAATTAACATTGTGAAAATGTCTGTACTAACCAAAGCAATCTACAGATTCAATGATATCCCCGTCAAAATACCAATGACATTCTTCAAGAAATAGAAAAAAGCAATCCTAACATTCATATGGAACAACAAAAGACCCCAAATAACCAAAGCAATCTTGAGGAAAAAAATAAATAAAGCTGGAGCCATAACACCATCTGACTTCAAATTATACTACAAAGCTATAGTAACCAAAACATCTTCGTACTGGCATAAAACAGATACTCATACAAAATGAACAGAAGTGAACCCACAAACTTACAGCCAACTGATCTTTGACAAAGGCACCAAGAACATACATTGGGGAAAAGACTGCCTCTTCAATAAATGGTGCTGGGAAAACTGGACATCCATATGTAGAAGAATGAAACTAGATCCATACTTCTCACCATATACTGACATCAACTCTAAAAGAAATAAAGACTTAAATGTAAGATCTGAAACTCTAAAACTCCTAAAAGAAAACAGAGGGGATATAATGACTTTATGAAAATTACCCCCAAAGCACAGGCAACAAAAGAAAAAATAAACAAATGTAATTATATCAAACTAAAAAGCTTCTGTAAAGTCAACGAAACAACAGAGTGAAAAGACCACCTACAGTGTGGCAGAAAATATTTGCAAACTACGTGTCCAACAAAGGATTAATACCTGGAAATTACAAGCAACTCAAACAATTTAATAGTAAAAAAAAAAGAAAATAAAATAAAATTTAAAAAATGGGCAAAGGAACTGATCAAGCATTTCTCAAAGGAAGGTATATAAATGGCTGACAGACGTAATAACTTCGTATAGCATACAGTATTTCTCGCTATAGGGATCTATCACCTCCTTGGCTAGATTTCTTCCTAGGTACTAAATTTTTTGGAGACTATTGTAAATGGGCTCACTTTATTGATTTATTTTTTCTGCTAGTTTGTTGTTGGAGTATAAAAATGCTACTGACTTTTGCATGTAGATTTTGTATCCTGCAACTTTACTAAAATTGTTTATCAACTCTAAGATGTTTTTTTTTTTGTAGGGTCTTTTGGCTTTTCTATATATAGGATCATGTCATCTGCAAAGAGGAACAATTTGACTTCATCTTTTCCAATTTGGATACCCCTTATTTCTTTCTCTTGACTGATTGCTCTGGTAGTACTTCCAACACTGTGTTAAATAAGAGTGGTGAGAATGGCCATCTTGTCTTGTTCCAGTTGTTAAAGGAAAATCTCTAAGCTTTTCCCCATTCAGGATGACATTGGCAGTGGACTTGTTGTATATGGCTTTTATTGGTTGAGATACTCTCCTTTTATACCTAATTCTCTGAGATTCTTTATAACGAAGGATTTGAATTTTGTCAAATGCTTTTTCTGTTTCTATTGCTATAATCATAACAATTTGACCTCAGTTTTATTGATGTGGTGTATCACATTTATTGATTTGCATATGTTTAACCATTCTTGCATCCCTGGGATAAATCCCACTTGATAGTCGTGTATAATTTCTTTGATGTCCTGCTGTGTTCCATTTGCTAACATTTTATGGAGGATACTTGCATCTCTGTCCATCAAAGATACTGGCCTATATTTTATTTTTGTTGTTGTATTTTGTCTGGTTTTGT
>NW_007739105.1:0-925 GCF_000696425.1 Galeopterus variegatus | reverse complement strand
CCATTATGGAAAATGATATGGAGTTTCCTCAAACAACTACAGATAGAACTGACATATGATCCAACAATTACACTGCTGGGTGTATACCCAAGGGGCTGGAAATCATCATTTTGAAGGGATATTTGCACCCCCATGTTTATCACAGCTCTATTTTCAATAGCCAAGAGTTGGAACCAAGTAAACATCCATCATCAGATGACTGGATAAGGAAAATATAGTATATATATACAATGGAATACTACTCAGCCATAAAAAAGAATGAAACTCTTCCATTCACAACAATATGAATGAACTTAGAGAAAATCATGTCAAGTGAAATAAGCCAGGTACAGAAAGAGAAATACCACGTGTCCTCACTCATCAATGGAAGCTAAATAATAAAAAAAGAAAGAAAGAAAGATACATCACTCACAATAATACATTGAACTTTCAAAAGGAGAGAACAGAACTGAGGTTATCAGAAGTGGGAAAGGGGAGGGGATAAGGGAATAAGGGAGGAATTGGTAACGGGCCACAAAACATGATTACATTGTGTAATGTTGACTATACTAATTATCTTGATTTGAGCATCACATATTACACACAGGTAATGATATTCAACTCTGTGCCCCACAGATATGTACAATCAATGATGTTACAATAAAAAGATAAATAAAATAAAAAAAATGTTTTTAAAATGAAAATTAGACTGGATTGACAGATGGAGGAATGAATAAATGGATAGTTATATGATAAAGCAAACATAGAAAATATTCATCATAGATCCTAGAAATGGGTATATAGGTATTTAATGTAACAGTCTTTCATGTTTTTCTGTATCTTTGGAAATTTTAATAATAAAATGTTGGATGGAAGAAAATATAAACTCTATGTTCCTTAACCAGTTCTTTTTTTTTTTTTTTTTTTTTTCTTAAAGATGACCAGT
>NW_007739104.1:16988-38759 GCF_000696425.1 Galeopterus variegatus | reverse complement strand
AGCGCACACTTCTCAGGATCGCGCTGTCTCCTGGCACGGCTGCTCCAGACCCGTCGCCATCATAGAATCCAGCTTTCCAAGCTTTCAATCATTTTTATTCTCTTTCAACTAATCTCTAAGATTTCAACATAGCATAACAGATAATTTATCAATAAAATATAAAATAATCAGTTCATTTGTTTATAATGATATCAAACTTCCTGCTTTCTATCCTTACTATTTTTCTATTCCTCCTAGTAAAAATAATTTTTTGCTGCTGTTTTCTGACTGAGGACCAAATGCTCATGCATATTTCTGTTTTTCCTCTTTTTCTACTCCTTTCATGTGCTACAGATCAGATCGCTAAGATTTCTGAAGCCTGACATAAGAATCATTTAGTACTCAATCCTGCTACCTCCTGCCTGTCATCCGTCCATCAATTCAAAAATGAATATGCAGAAATGTATTTCACAGTCTTAGCAGGACACATTTTTCAAAGACTCTGATTTTACGACATTTACCAAATTTCTAGGAATCTACTTTGACAAAAAGAAAAAATCTGAATACTAAAATGTAATTATAGGGAAGTAAAAAAATACGTTTCATTCTTCAGGTACCTGGAAAAGGTTTAAGAGAAAACAGCACTAAATGAAATGCTGACTTATTTTTCACCTGTTCTTTGAAATTAAATAAACCTAAGACTCTTGTTTTATGTTTCATTATTTGGGGTGGAGAAGAAAAGGAGATAGAATATAAATCTAATCATAATAACCAGGCTTTCATTGGAAAATAAATATATATATATATATCAAAGCAATAAAAATCCATTGTACTAAATGCACACACATGAATTAGCATGACCTTTTTTCATGAGAATTAATAATTACATGGACATAGAAAGGATCTCACACTTTAATATTTTCCCTTCTGAGCTCTTGGTGTCCAAGGTGGAAAACTAGGAAAATGTAAAGTTAATTTAATATAAAAAATAGTAAAATTTAAAAAGCATACATGGACATTGACAGTCTCTTTGCTCAGTCTATAAAAGAAAAGTCTCTTTGACAGTCTATAAAAGAGGAGGAATTTGGGGCAGTCATTACAAAAATTCCTAACTGTGTTGCCTAGAATAATTGTCTTTTTTCCCCTGAAAGAATGAAAAGGAAAGAAAGAGGAGAATAAGGGGGAAGATGAGGAAAAAAGGAAAAGAGGAGAGAAGGAAGGAAAAGCAGCACGAGGGGAAGAAGACTGAAGGCTCCTCCTGAGTTATGTGAAGACCCTCTCAGAGGGAGAAAGATGATCCAATTTGACCCCCAGATTACTTTTACACTGTAATTCAAGTCTTTCTGTCCAACTGTCCTTCTAATCACCTTTCTATCCCACTGAAGTTCATCTAGAATCACAAATTATGATTAGAGTTAAACACATCCTTGGAACAATCTGCTTCCTCTGCTTTACTTTACAGACAAGGAAAGTTAGGTAGAAATAGGGTATTCAATTTGCCCAGAACATATAGAAAATTATCCTAACTAAGTTAGAAAACACCAATTTATTCCAAAATAAAGTTAGTCCAGTGGGGGCAGGGGGATTTAGATTAGTTTAACAGTGCAATGAAGCATAGCTTAATGAAGGGGATAAGTTCTAAATAATGCATTGTTGGGTGATTTTGGTGTTGTGTGAACATCACAGAGTGTACTTACACAAACCTAGATGGTGTGGCCACTACACACCTAGGCTACATGCCTAATGTATTGTGCTATGATTCACTAGGCAATAGGAATTTTTCAGCTCCATTACAATCTTATGGGACCACTGTTCTATACACAGTCCCGTATATGTGTATATACATCATCTGTGCTGCCCCAACACTGATGGAAACATCTTAGGTGGCCCATAACTGTAATTGTAATTTATAAAGGACTATTTAGAAAACATTTATTGTCTGTTCTCAAGTGTTCAATCTCATGTATATGAAAACACACATGCTGGAAAATTAAGAATTTCCCTTTATAAAAAGCTGTCACAGGAGTATTCATTTCAGATCCTTGAATTTCTTAACTAGGACAGCTGGAGCTGAGCTGTTTGGTAAAAAGCAAACTCTCCCACTGAGTTTATTTCGTATTAGAGGAAAATATGGAAAATAATTTAGGTAAAGAAAGCCCAATTTTTACTTTCCATAGGTTGTAAAGACCTGGAAGACGGCTCAGAGAAGGAAGCCAGGAAGAAGCTCAGCATTCACTGCAGGGTCTGGACTGGTCAGGTCAGCATGAGGACTGATGTGACATAAAAACAGTCTATTATCTAAAGTAGGACCTGGCACTTCTCAGATGTCCAGAGAAAAACAAACTGCTTATTACTCTTCATGTAACTACTTGAGGTGGCATTTTTCTGAAAGAGAAGGCCATTCAGCTTCGGCATGATTGTCGAGGGAATTTGTGAAGTGTCTTTTTCTGAAGTTTTACAAAGTCGGATGAGACATCTCCGGAAGAGAGTTGGACGAAATCCAGTGATTGCACTTAAGAACCGAGCAGCAGCATCAAGCACCCATCGAGCCCCAATAAGTTAAGCAGAGGATCAAGAATGTGGAAAAAGGAAAATAATCCTATTCTCTTTATGTTAAGAAAAAA
The DNA here is from genome assembly GCF_000696425.1 of Galeopterus variegatus. NCBI lineage: Eukaryota > Metazoa > Chordata > Mammalia > Dermoptera > Cynocephalidae > Galeopterus > Galeopterus variegatus. Next base: position 36,156 of record NW_007739104.1, on the reverse strand, counting down.
AAAAAAAAAAGGAGACAGAAAGGAAATTGCCTTAGTCTGTCTCCTAGCATTTGCAGGAGAAAACACATGCTGGAAGATACTATCAGAAATCATCGGTTTGTGGGGCCACAGTTCCTGCTAGAGTAACCTAGTTGTCTTTGACTCACTTTTAATCTGGGTGGATGTGGTGAGAATGGCTGAAGTCGTTTAACAGCATTTAGTCTTGGTGTTAAATATAGAAAATGTACAGAAAGATTCTTATCTACAGAAGAGTGGAAAACATTGTCACACAATGATGAAAGAGCCGAAAGAGAGAAAGGTGGGAAGCATCCTCCTTCCGGCCACATTGTTTCATCTGTGCACAAAGCTCCCACTGGCTTCAAAGGATGATCTCTGCCCAACAGAGGTAGCTAAGTGTGTGGTGGGGACTGAACAGCAGGCCTATTATGAATAGCATTACCAAAAAAAAAAGTATATATTACCTGAGGGTACTGATGGAAAAATGACAAACTATTCAAAACTGAAAACAGGATAACTAAAACATTGTTACAAGGTGCAAAGAGTATCTGATTCTGAACACTATGACTTTTAATGCAAGAGAAGAAAGATTTGGAAGAAAAATCACAACAAAAGAACTTTTTAAAAAGAAAATACCAGTTTTATGATTTTCTTATGCAATTTTCTGTGATCCTAATCCTCAGACTAGCTTACACATCAGTTGGATCTTGTTAGTGTAGATGAAGTTACTATAGGCATAAGATGTATATAACAAAATATTTAAAGGCTTCTCATGCCAGCACAGTGGGTAAACAACCACTGGCATTACTATATATTTGGGGTTTGTGTCTATTATGAGTTGTTAGAGATGTTAAGCTCTAACAAAAAGAATCAAATTCCATAGATCAAAATTTTAAGAAAACCATCCTATTGTCCTTTGACAATTCCATGTTTTAAGTACCCTTTACAGTACTACATTTTGACTTTTTGACTAAGAAAATATGATTAGAGTAATTAGACACCAAACCAATCATACATTTTCACCACATCTGCTTTACACACTTTGTGTACAGAAAAACTTGAGTTGTTGGTCTGGAATTAAACTTTAATTTGTCTCAGAGAAAAATCTGTGAAAATTAAATTCAAAACAACAGCACTTAGCAAGGGCTTACTATGGGTCTGTTTCTAAGTGTGGGGAAGGTGATGCTGAACTTAAGTCAGCCTGGTCTCTGCCCTGCATGAAGAGCTCAACATGCCCACCTCTACCAAGGACAAGACAGAAAATGACACAAAGTACTTCAAAGGGTAGAACAGAGAGATTACTGTCTTCTTTGGATAAGGACCTGGGTTGCCTTTGAAAGAGAAAGACAAGTATAAAGAATCAGCACAATGTCAACAGTTAGAGATGATGCCAGGCAAGAAGGAGGATTTCACAAGTGAATGGAGATAAGGAGAGTCAGCAAGAGAAGAAAACAGAGAGGATGGATCGGTGAGGAGGCTCATGTGCCAGGAGAGTGGGCGGCTCAGTAAGAGGTAACTACCCAGCACCTTACTGGGACTAGACGGGGCAGGGCCCATATCTACCATGCTAAATACTTCAGACTGGATTCAACCATCAAAGGGGAATCACTAATTTTTTGAGAAGAGGCATAAGTGAACTGAATGGGAATGTTAGGAAAATTGACTTGGCAGTGGTTTATAAGATAATTGGAAGGGAGAGAGCTAAAGAACAGTTCAACTAGTGCCATAATCTTAGAAATAAGCAACAGAAGCTTGAACTAGAGCAGGGTCTGTGGGAGAAAATGGAGAGAGTGGAAGCAAGAAGCACTGCAGAGGGACAAGAGGTAGGACTTTGTCACTCCTAGGTGTAAGGAGCAATGGGAGAGGGACTCAAAAACTGTGAGCCATCCTGGGGGATGTGAAGGATGATGCTATCATGAGCAGTGATGACAGGGAACCTAAGGACTTTGCTCTGTTGTCTGATCCTAATTTCACTGGCACCACTGCAGTCAAGCTCCAGCAAACAGGGTTCATCCTCCGAGGTTCAAAACTTAAGTCACAGGGCCGGCCACGTGGCTCACTTGGGAGAGTGCGGTGCTGGTAGCACAGAGGCCGTGGGTTTGGATCCTGTGTAGGGATGGTCGGTGTGCTCACTGGCTGAGCGTGGTGCAGACCACACCATGCTGAGGGTTGCAATCTCCTTACCAGTCAAAAAAAAAAAAAAAAAAAAAAAACTTAAGTCACAAAATCCCTGTTGCCTTGGGATATTGAATTTTCTCTTCATACCACACTGCAGCAGCCATGACAATGGAAAGTCAACAAGTACCAAGTTCTGTAGCTTTCCAAAAAAAAATAATAATTTTGAAAGCCACACTAATACAGACCTTGGACTGGACTAGAAAATTGAGAAGCTGACCATCCCTTTAGACCAGTGTTCCATCAGGGAATCTGACCTGAGCATCAAAAGGCTGTCATGAAATTCCTGTTTCATTTGCTTCCTCTTGCTACATCATGCAACCCCCCAATGGTCACCATGAAGTCATACTCTACTGCTGAATCTTATCAGCAGGAGAGGCGTGTGCACAGTGATGGGTAGGCAGCTGGAGGACAGCCTTTAAGGACCTGTTCAAAGGAATGGTTTAGAATAGTTTAAATTTTAAAAATAATCATAAACTTTATTAAAAGGAAAAAGGAGTTAATCAATGCTGTGGATACCTCTTAAGTGAAGAAACCATTGTAGGCAGCATGATAGACAGCTCCTACAAGTAGCCAGAGAAATTTAGCAAAAGATGTTGGCCTTGTCCCTCTAATACATGCTTCCTGCATACACTTACGTAAGAGCACAACACATTCTCTTTCAATTGGATCTCTGATTCCAAGCCCTTGTAAACACGTCATTAGAGAGACGTAATGATCATTTGCTCTAACTCTATTGGGGCCAAACTGGGAAGAAAACAGAGCCCTTGGAGCTTGAATGCCCAAATTAAGAACCTACAAGAGAAGACCACAAGTATCTTTGTGTGCACATGTGCACATGAATGTGCATGTGAGTGACCAGGGTGGGGGGTAGTCTCAGGGGCCAGGGTGGTCTGCTTCTGGGTTATCATTTCAAGTGATGTGATGCCAGGAGAGAACAAACGTTATCAACATCCAGAGAGCAGAGAAGGTTGACAGCTGACTAGGAAACCGAGTGGGAGTATGGAAGGACAGTGCAGAGTTGAAGACAGAAGAACATAAAAGACACACTTAAGCATAACAGGGATGAGTTCTGAAACAACTTCTGTGAATATGACCTTCCACCCTGTCTCCACATCTCTCTTATGCACAGCCTGCCTTACTGTGCTTGGTCAGGAGATGTGTTTAACATCAGACCTCAGCTGGTTTAATCTCAGTACGAAAGGGCCAACATAGATGTTATCAGTTGTTCAGGCTCTGCTCTGATAGGCACCTATAATGCTTATTAACATCAAACCTAAGAGTAAACAAGATGCAGCCTGCCCACTCAGCCCCCATTTTTTCTACCTAGACATTCACCCTCAGTCAAACAAGCAAGGCTATTGAGCAATTCAGGAGAGCCTCACTACAAAGACGTAGGGCTGTGGGCAATGACCATAGCTCCTAGAGGATGTGCAGTTTCACTGTACCTGCTCACTTGTCGCTCAGGCTGGCACTACCCCTGACTCCCCTTCACGACCAAAATGGCACTTCTCAGAAACCTCCTGGACAACGAAAATAGCTCAAAGTCATCCACTAGTTACCCCAGGGAAGGTGATCTATACGAACCTTTTCTAGCAACCCCCAGCAATGGTCCCTTGTGGGATTTTATATCCCAGATTCTTCTTTTGTGCAAGCCTCCACCTCCTCTCCCCAGTTAGGTCAGCTCGGTGCAGACAGCTGCCTCCTCTTAACTCTGAATCAACACTTTAATTTTTCCTGGACACTCATTGAGAACCTACTGTATACAAAACTGTAAGAAAGGTCTGAAAAGTAGAGGGATGAGCCTGCGGTGAAAAGATACTTGTGGCAGATTCTATTTTCCAACAATGGCCTCATCAATATGTCTCATCCCACATGCTCTCATTACAATGTGATTTTTAAGAGGTGGGATATACATTTTCTCCCCTTGAGTCTGGGTAAGCCTGTGGCAACTCAGAAATGCTGCTATACGACATTCAAGTATAAGTCATGGAAGGCAATTCAGCTTTGCTCAGTTCTCTTGGGATCCTTAGCACCCAGCCACTGTGCTGTGAGGAAGCCAAGCAGCTCCATGGGGAGGCCATGTGTTGGTGTTCCAGCCGCAGTTGCACCTGAGGCTCAGCTGAGAGCCAGCATCCAACACTGCACACGTGAGCAACTGAGCCTTCATGTGATTCCAGACCCACCCTCTGAGCCACCCAGCTGATCCCAAGTGGAACAAAGATGAGGTGTCGCTGCTGAGGCCTGACCAAATGGCAGATCTGTGGGCAAAATAAATGTTGTCATTGGTTTAAAGCACAAAGTCTTGGGATCATTTGTTTCTTAATAGTAGATAATCAGAACAGTATACATAGCACACCTTCAGAGGGCTTACGGTTCAGGGAGACAAGCATGTTCACAGATGACTATAATATGTCAAGGGAAAACACAAGTACCTCAGGAGATCCTCACACAAAAATGAATGTGCATGCACATATGTGCTTATCCCAGTTTATGCACAGAAAATTTCTAAATACATAAAGACATTAATAATAGTTACTTCTGTGGAGTAGTACTGGATGCTAGAGAAGGAAGACTTCTTTTTGTTTGTCTATCTCTTTATATGTTTTAATCTTTACCTTATACATGTACTTACTTCTGTAACTTCAAAACCACTTAAATTTTTTAAATAATATTAAAATATGAGGGAAAGGGCTAAACAAGAGCTGCAGGTACCCCATGGAGACTATACTTCTGTTATGCCTTGATGACAGTAAGCCACCATACTATTGGGAATAGCTGCATTTTATCTCTTTGTACCTCAGTTTTCCCATCTGTATAAAAAGAGTATCAACCTCTTAGGAGTTTTGTGGATATTAACATGTTATAGAACTGCTTGACATAATAGTAAGCACTCAATAAATATTAGTAAAAATATCTAAGAAACCCTGAGCTGCTGAGCACTGGCATGGCATGTGGACACAGGGTCCCAAGTGGCAAAATCAAACTGCTACTTTAGGAAGAAAGACATTTTTTTCTCCTCCTTGTATCAAAGGATAAAAAGGAATCAACATTTTAGGTGCATTGTAAGGGAGGGTGTATGATGGCATTGCTAACAATGTGATAACTTCTGCAAATGCTACATTGACTTACATTTTCCAAAACGCTAAAAGACCACTAAACTAAAACCTTCTAACCCACTTCCCCATTCTGCTTCCCCTTCTTCATGGTTTTCACTGGGAGTGACATATTGTCTGCGTATTACAGATAACTGCCATCCATAGGAGGCCGAAGAGATTCATGTTTACAATAGTTTTGCATGTAATGTTTAGCTTCTCCCTGTGCTTTAAGAAGCTGGACATTACCTCAATCATATCAAAGAAGCACTGTTCTTTCCATTTGTTTTCAAGTATAATTTTCCCATTCAAGTTATATAACGTGGGGTAAGCCAGTCAAAATATCGAGTGGGATAATATATCTTCTTCTCCCCCAAAATGTTCCATATTCCAAAAGGTTTTCAAAAACGTGATCTAGTTCTAGAAACACAAAGGGTTGGAGTAGTTTAAGGGAAATGGAGAAGATGGAATTGCCTGGGAGATCACATAATACATGAGCATAACCATAGTATTTTCATAATTGACAATGAGTTATCTTAGGTTTTGTAGATTTCAGGGTAATGGCATCACCATTCTGCTTGCAAAGTCAGATGAGTAATGAGCAGTTCCTCTCTGACTCAGGGACGTCTGTTGTTGTTTCCTGTTTGGTTTAACTTACCAAAGTATCTTAGAAACAGATGAAATATTATTTCAGCTCCTTCAAGGTGGCTGGCCATGACTTTTTTCCTTATGAACCAGGTGTTTCACCTCATGCAAATTTCTGGAATTTCAGGAAAAAATTTGATTCTGCTTTCCTTTCTTTAACTCAGAGATATTATCAGCTACTCAAAATACAAGATAGTTCTCTATCCCCACTGTGAATTTAAAAAAACAAACAAACAGTAAAGGCTTTCCAAAGAAAAGTGAAACTGTGCTAAGTGTGATCAAGAGACAGTTTGTTGAATTTAATTAATTTAGCCACTTTAAATCCCTTTGGTATAAACTTGGGTGAAATTAAATAAACCAAGAGATTGACTATATAAAGTCTCTCTGATTCCATCACTGTGTAGTGAATATGAATAAATACTATATGAATTGTAATGAACGTGAAGAGTGGGCTATACAAACGGCATACTCAAAATGCTCAATGATACATTGGATTGAATTGTGTAGGGGCCTGAAGAATCCCTACTTAGCTCTATATGCTATATGAAGTTCTTGAAAGGGGAAAAATCACCCACAAGTATTTTGTGACAATGCTTAGCTGGGACTTCTGAAAGCTGGTTCAAATCACCAAAAATTGTACACAGGATTCATGTGATACAACAAAATCAACTTATATTGATAAAACTTAGTCAGTCCCAGGTCTTTGAGACTATTCTGCAACCCCCAACCCCTACCCCATTCTGGAGAAGAAAACCATCTTCAGATAACAAAGAGCCAATGACTGATATCTCCTAAGTATCCTTTGATCACAAGAAATTAGCACAAGTACTGATTCAACAGGATGATTACTGAGGTTGACATCACTTTCAAACAAGAAATACAGCCTCATTAACCCATAGCCCATAGCTTAACATACCTTCTATTCTTAGCATCCCAGTCATATCCTTCTTCACCACTGAAAGTGCCTCTTCAATGCTCTGATGATCAGAAACAGTAAGACACCTGCTCTAACTTCATCCCCTCTAGGTAAGGAATTTCTACACTTTCTTACCAATCTGCCAAAGCACACACACCAGCACACAGCCCCTTACCTACTTGTTTCTTATGTGTTCTTTCTTACCCATCTGTATGAGCCATGTATGCTTATCAATTCAATGTCGTGTCTAGAGCCTGAGATGCAATGGAGAACTCGAGACATCTCTAACTTGCTTTCAATAATAGTATCTGCCCACACAATGGAAGCTTATTAGTACATGAAAACCCTGCTTATTCAGGATCTAAACAACTGGAATGCTAGAATAGGCAATTTTAATTTGGTGGCAAAGACAGAAACAATAAGTAAAAAATACTTTTTTGGAGTAAAATATTTTTTTTTCTAGTAATAAAACTTCTTCTAGAGAATGCAAAGGTCCAGTATATTTGCCAAGTTACATAGAGATTGATGATGCTAATACTTTTGATCTGGTGATCCAAGCACTTATTTCTGTATCCTTAAGAGGAGTTGTTTTAACTACAGTACTTTGGATCATTTTTTGCCAAGAATTAATTTTTTTTTCTAGTAATAAAACTTCTAGAGAATGCAAAGGTCCAGTATATTTGCCAAGTTACATAGAGATTGATGATGCTAATACTTTTGATCTGGTGATCCAAGCACTTATCTCTGTATCCTTAAGAGGAGTTGTTTTAACTACAGTACTTTGGATCATTTTTTGCCAAGAATTAACAGTCCTAAGCTAGTAAACAACCAACACCCACTAGGCAGTACAAATAAAAGACAAAAATAAGACAAAACGGAAAACCAGTACTTAGTGACTCCTCTGTCCTAGGATGGAGGTGTCAGAAGAGTCTGACACACTGTGTTTCTCTCCAGCCGGGCCTGTTTGCCCTCAAGACCCTTTGCTTGCCTTGAAACCTGCANCATAGAGATTGATGATGCTAATACTTTTGATCTGGTGATCCAAGCACTTATCTCTGTATCCTTAAGAGGAGTTGTTTTAACTACAGTACTTTGGATCATTTTTTGCCAAGAATTAACAGTCCTAAGCTAGTAAACAACCAACACCCACTAGGCAGTACAAATAAAAGACAAAACTAAGACAAAACGGAAAACCAGTACTTAGTGACTCCTCTGTCCTAGGATGGAGGTGTCAGAAGAGTCTGACACACTGTGTTTCTCTCCAGCCGGGCCTGTTTGCCCTCAAGACCCTTTGCTTGCCTTGAAACCTGCAGAAATTGTCAAAATCACCGGGCCCATCTGGCTGATCCAGTCATGTTGCTGCCAGCGGTCCCCATACGAGGCAGTGCTGCTGGCGCACACAGGCTTTCCAAATCAAGGGAGTTGTAAACAATGCTCAACAGCAGTTTGCTGTTAATGATTGCACATTAATTTTTTAATGTGTTCCATATGCTGAGAATAATATTCAATGAACCAAAGTTTCTTAAACTCTCTGAGACTCAGTAACCTCACCTACAAAATAAAGACGATAATAATATTTTTGCAGTGTTGTTCTGAAGATATGAAAGAGGGCTGAGGATAGTGCCTAGCATATAGTCACTCAAAAAAACAAGGCCTTAGTAGTAGTAGCAGAAGTAGTAGTAGCAGTAGCAGTAACAGTAGTAAAGGTATTTGGAAAGCTATTAGAATAATATGAAGGGGAAGACAAGCTGAGACCCAGGACATCACGGACTGATCAAGCTACCCATGGCAAGCATTAGAATGCTAAGGCTCAAGATCTTAGAGTCAGTGCAGTCTGCCTCCAAGCAGAGCAGAAATGAGTCCACAGGAGGCATCCTGGAGAAATGGCGGCTTCACTTTGCCCTGTCTAATGAGGCTATCCACAGGGTGAGTCCTTTCTAAGAGGTCATTCTCCAGCCTCAAACTAATATTCAGAGAAGTTAGACCTGAGGTCAGACCCCAGAAGAGTCCCTGGATTCAGAAAGGCACATTCAAGATTTTCGTCCACAAAAAGAAACCACTACTCATATTTTATTCTCTTTAACATGTATTCAGTAATATTAAGAAACCCCAAGATTTCGACAATGCCGTTATCACCAAGAGCAAACAGATTACAGCTTTTCATTTCTCCATTGCTTGCCAGAGGCTGGCCAAGCTTGGTTTGGATGATTGACTGCTCTGTCATCTTGGTGCTTCTGCAATCCCAGTGCCCCCCACAGAGCAGGACCTGGAAGCATCAGACCCACCCAGCTTTAAGCCTTTCTCCTTCAGGTTCTCGGTTACTTCTCCAGGGAACTTTCCCTGGCTCCCTTTCCCAAGGCTGATTTGGTCCCTCTTGTGTCCTATGTTTCACCACAGCATGGGGGATTCTTTTTTTTAACCACATTATATTGTAATTAGTTTTCATGTCTCTATTTCCCCTAGACTGTAAGTTCTCTGGGGATAGCGTCACCTTCCTCTTTTTCATACCTATATCTCCAGCACCTAGCAGAGTGCTTGGCAATGGCTGGTGCTCCATCTCCATTTGCTGAGTGAGTAGATGAATGCTGGAGCTGGAGGCAATGGTGGCAGGAAATACATCAGAAGGATTCCAAGAGGGAGCAGAGGGGCTAATGTGGCATGCAGTGAAATCCAAGGCTGATACAGCTTCACGCCTGCAAGCAGACATAGTGACTCTGGAGGCATTTGAGCCTACGTATAAATATTCCAGCATTAAATTAGCATTTTACAATTCTGATTGTGACTTTTATGCTTACAAAACAGCAGCCAAAATCATAGCCATACTACCAGTAGGTATATACTCATGGAGAATGGAACTGACACAAGTGACAAGACGTTCCTGTGAATAGGCACAGCACCATTTGCATTTGAATGTTTGGTTCTCAGGGTACAGTATTTGGTGGCAGCCAATACTGCCTTCAAAGAGAAAGTGGAGACGGAAGAAGAAAGAACATGTGAAAGGAGGAGTGCAAATTCATATGCATCATCTCCTTGGCTCAGCAGAGAAAAGCACCAAATAATGCATATGCCATTATGATTAATGCCCTGTGACATCACTTTGGAGATCCAACTACTAGCATCCTCATATCCTGAGCTGATGGAGAACCTAAGGCAATCTTACTGAGACTGAGTAGAAAGAAAACATTCCTTTCTATATAAAACTATTCCATGATGACTCAGTGGAAAATATAGTTTTAAGTACAATTTGTTTCTATACCAATGTATTAGGCAAGAGAACCTAAGGCAATCTTACTGAGACTGAGTAGAAAGAAAACATTCCTTTCTATATAAAACTATTCCGTGATGACTCAGTGGAAAATATAGTTTTAAGTACAATTTGTTTCTATACCAATGTATTAGGCATAAATAATTATGTTCATGTTTTAACCAAAATATATTGATACCTCCTAAAAATAAATGAAAAAAAAAACCGTTCTTTTCCACCAGGCCTATGCAAATGGTCATTCATTGCTGGAATATTGGATTAGGAAGTGATAGGCAGGCTGGTGCAAGGGAGCACAGGACCAAGACCCCAGAGTAATTTGAGAAGACAGGTTGAAATCGAATGTTGAGGAGTGTGAATCCATTATGCTGAGACAAGTATGTAAGGGCCTGATTCTGGGAGGGTTTGCTTAGAACCAAGAAAACCAGGCGAAAGCTAAAAATAAGGGACATAAATTGTCCTATCCATGGATTGGTGAGTCATTAGGTGTTGTCATGTAGGTAGAGGCTTACTAGGAGGGAAAATACGTAGGCTTGAATTAGGGCTACAGCAAGTTTGAGAGCGGTAAGTAGAGCAAGGAGGGTGAAGGTGGTTGAGGCTCTTGGGGGCTTAGGGCTATTAGCACTAGCGTGGCGCTTCCAATGAGTGCACAAGTAGATGGCCAGCTGTGATGTTGGCTGTTAACCGTATGGCCAGGGCTACTGGCTGGAAAAAGAGGCTGATGGTTTTGATGATTATGAGTATTAAGATGAGGGGGGTGGGTGTACCTTGGGGTAGAAAATGGGCTAGAGACTTTTTTGTTTTGTGGCGGAGACCCAGGATTACTGCCCCGGCTCACAGGGGGATTGCCATGCCTAGGTTTAGGGACAGTTGGGTGGTTGGTGTAAATGAGTGGGGTAGTAGACCTAGTAAGTTTGTTGATCCTATAAATAGGACCAGTGAGATTAGTATTAAGGATCATGATTGTCCCTTGGTGTTGTGGATTGTCATCAGTTGTTTTAGAATGAGTTGAACTAATCATATTTGCGGAGAGGTTAAGCGATTGTTGATGAGGCGAGGAGGGAGGGGGTGTATTGCGTTGGGTAGGAAGATGAGGAGGACTACGATGGGTATTCCCATTGGTGTGGGGGTGGCGAAAGAGGTAAATAGATTTTTGTTCATTTTTTTTCTCAGAGATTTGTGTGTTTTGGTACCTTGGCAATTTTCTCTGTGGGACCAGGGGGGTAGGTGAATTTTGAGAAGTTGTCCTTGCCTACAAGCAAGAGATAAACCCATCTGCCTTTCTCGGGGAGAAATGTGTTTGAAGAAAACAATTAGACCTTAAAACTCCTCTAAGACATTTTAGAAAGTCCAATTGAAACGAAGGCAAGAAAAGTTGGAAGCTTCCATATATTAAGACTGTAGATAATTAAAGCAACAGCTAACAAACAGATTACATCTACTTTTGTCCCCCATCCCCAAAATTACAACATAATGTGAATTGGAAAGTTCATGGACTCCAACAAAACAAAGAGAAAATGGTAGAGACTGAATTCCAAGACTCACTCCTTTGAAAACATCTTAACCAGAACATTTTAGAGGTAAAGTTGAAAAGCTATGTGACATCTATAAAAATGTGAATTCAGGCAGAGAACTTGTTTGCTTTAGAAAAACCCTGACTTTTATCAACATATTCTAGGAGGGAGAAGCACGGGCCTTTCTTGCAATTGCTCTATATCCTACAATTCTCTGAAGGAGCTAGCCAACAGTGTTCATTCTTGCAATATTTTTATTTGCTCTAAGCTCCATCTCAACTCTGCCATCACTTCAGATTTGCAATCGCATCCACGTGCATCTCACCATTTCCAATGATTTGCCCTTTTTTGTCACTGTATTATTTCCTGCTGTTTCTTTCTATTCCTTATTTAAAATGTTTTTCCTTATTAATATTTCTCTGTTTATGGTAGACAATTTGTAAAATATAGAGGATCCCGCCACCACCAAAAGCCACAGTGAACATTTGTCATAATCCTTCGAGTCCTTCTTTATTATTATTAATTTTAACTAGATGAGTCAATTATGCATAAATAATTACATACCTTCTCTTGTTACAGTTAAAACACTATTTTGTTATACTTAAACACTAACACTACCAACTGTCATTTTCTTCTGTCACTAAGAACTATTTACAACATGATTTTAATTGTGGTATAATAGTCTATCCTACAGCCATATTGTAATTATCCAATTATTACCAACTAATCTAATTCTATTAAATATTAAGTTGTTTCTAATATTTCACAGTTAGAAATAATGATGTGATGAAATTTAAACATCAATCTTTGTCCACGTAACTATTTTTTTAGGATAAATCCTTACAGGAAAAAATGTTGGTTCAAAGAATATGGCTGGCTTTAAGACTCTTGATGGATATTGCTAAATTATTGGTCAAAATGTTGTACAGAAAATCATTCATCTTGCAGAAATCCTGACAGCACTGATTATTATCATTTAAAAATCTTTGCTAAAATATGCTTTGTGAAAAATACTACCTAATTTTTGCTTTAGTTAGAATTTTCTTACAGGTATGTATGAAAAATCACAATTTCTTACATGTGTTAGTAGTTACCTGCCTTTTCATCTTGTTTATGACATACATAAATTTTTCATTTTATTCATCAGTCTTTTCCTCTGTGTGATTTCCTTAATTGCTTTTAAGTTCAGAAAATCCTTTTCCATCCAGAGATCAGATAAATATTCACAAGAAGTAAACAAGAAATTTTTATTCATATTTACCTCTTTAATCTACTTGGAATAAAATGGGTAATTATTTTTAAAGGGGGGGGGGCTAAACTGAATTTTTCTGTCCAAATAACCAATTTTCCCAAATAGCATTATAAAATTACCCATCCCCTATCTCACTGATTTATGGTGTTTCATTTATCCTGTTAACTTTCCTATATTCTAGTTTCTATTTCTAACCCATTTATTTTTATTACATTAATAGCTCTGATTTTTAACCAGTGCTATGTTGTTCTTACTATTGTGGCTTTTTGCAACCCAATAGAGTGATTAAGAATCCTACTCTGAAGCTGGGGTGCTTGTACTCAGATCTCAACTCTACCATTTACTAGCCACCAGTGGGCTAGTTATACCCTCTCAGTGACTCCATTTCCTTAATTGTAAAATGGACATGCCAATATTACTTCCCTCGTGGGGTTGTTAAGAAGATTAAATTAGTTAGTTCTGAAAATCTCCTATTTTTATAAGGGAAGTCTGAGAGACCAAGGCATACAATGCATGTCTGCACCTACATGTGAAAGTATATTAGAAAAGGCAAATATCAATTTTGCTGAAGTGGCTAAATTTCTCAGAGTTATACCATATCTAACCGTGAAGGTTAATTCTAGGTGTCAACTTGGTTAGATGAAGGAATGCTGAGAATCCTGGTAAAGCTATCTTTTTAGGTGTGTCCATGAGGGTGTTTCCAGCAGAGATTAGTATGAGAGTCTGATTGGATTGGGTGGGAAAGACTCACCCTCATCGTGGGTGGGAACCATCCAATCCGCTGGGAGTTTGGAGAGAACAAAAGACAGAAGAAAGAGGTGAAGATCTCTCTCGATCTGCTGGAGCTGGGATACACTCTTCTCTCCTGTCTGTGGACATCAGAGCTCAAGACTCTTCAGCTTTTGGGTTCCAGAACTTACACCAAGGACACCATCAGCTCCCCTGGTTTTGAGGCCTTTGGACTTGGACCGAACCATGCTACCAGCATCCAGTTTATAGACAGCCAATCGTGGAACTTTTCTTCATAGTCACATGAGCTAATTTCCCTAATAAATCCCTCTCATAGAATTATAATGTATCCTATTGATTCTGTCTCTCTAGAGAGCCCTGACTAATACACTAACTTTCCAGCTTTAATGTTGTCTTTCTCTGCTTCTTATAACCTGGTTTAAAGACCAACTAAAGTTGTTAATACAGAAAAGAGTGTTCTAAGAAAACACAATCTCAACTTTTGGGGATTGCTGTCTTTCTAGGTAATAGCGTCACTGTGGAGTTACATCATTCAGAACAGTAACTGATGCATAGTTCTCCGCAGTATTGGAAGTACATTCACTACCAAAGGTAAAGCTTCCAGGAAGAGGTGGCCTCTTCTCACCCACCAGTGCTGCTCCCTACTCATCTCAGGATCAGTATCGATGAGTATGAAATACAGAGAGGAGGTAAAAGACTGAACTGTGTCTATGATTTGCTAGATATTCTCTGTCCAAGGGATGAAGTCATATAGCATTTGACTCTTTCCCATACAAAAGTGAAGAAATTTGTTATCTATTCAGAAAGCAGACAAGTTCTGGCAATTACAAATGAAACTGCTATAAACATCTGTGTACAGGTGTTTGTGTAGATAAAAGATTTTAATTCATTTGGGTAAATACCAAGAAGTGAAATTGCTGGATCCTGTGGTTACAGTAGGTTTCTTTTTGTAAGAAAATGCCATACTGTCTTTGACAGTGGCTATACCATTTTGCATTCCCACCAGCGATGAATGAGAGTTCCTGCTGCTCCACATCTCAGCAACATTTGATTGGTTTTGTATTTTCACCATTCTAATAAGTATGTAGTGGTGTCTCATTGTTGTCTTAACGTGCAATTCCTATTAACATATGATGTTGAGCATCCTTTCATATGCTTATCTGTCATCTCTCGATCTTCTTTGGTAAGGTGTCTGTTTGGATCTTTTGCACATTTATTAATCGGGTTCTTTGAGTTCTTATTGTTGAGTTTTATGAGTTCTTTCTATATTTTGGATAACAGTACTTTGTCAGATGTGTCTTTTGCAAATACTTTCTCCCAGTCTGTGACTTGCCTTTTCATTCTGTTGGCAGTGTCTCTTGCTGATCAGAAGTTTTAATTTATACATCAGTTAATTTTTGCCCCCAAAAGTGCAACTTCCCGTATTACGCCAGAACTGGCAATTAAGGCCCAATATTGAGATAAAGGGGCTGGAGAACAGATAACAAGTGGAGCAGCACCTTCTTCAAGGCTTAATGAAGGACACGCAAATGGCTCTGCTGCTCTCAACTGTCACCCCACACTGTGCATCCCCATCCAGTCATGACTAAAAGATCGGGGTGGGAAAAGAGAAGCAGGAAATCGCCAACAGTATAAGGCGGCCTTGGTAGGGAAGAGAAGGGGGTGATGCTGCAGGTTTCCATCCACTCCCCCAAGGACAGGCCTCTCACTACTTAGCCAAATGCGGGGGCTGCCAAGAGAACCATTCACCCAAGGAGGCATGCCTGTATGAAGGGAAAGCCAGGGCTTCATTTCTAGCTTAAACATTGTCACCTGCAGTGGCCTTGCCAATCCAGCCCCTGTACCCATTTGTACAGAGGGTAAAAGGAGACTTAGAAAAAAGAAAAGTGTCTACTGGCCTAATGAACCTGGGGGAAGTAGCTAGGTTTGTGTTATTTTATCATATTCTACTCAAGGGCTGGCCGCTGAACAAGTGGACCCCAGCAGCAGGAGAGGCTGGGGGGTGTTTACATGAACAAGATCTTACTGGAGCTAAGTGTGCCGTATCCATGACTGTGCAGTGGAGAGGTGCCCCCGGGGCCTTCTGAAAACTCCCATATAGATGCCTACTATGCACTGGGCCTCAGCTTGCCAGTCCACATTAACCAGAGAAACAGTTGAGAACTCACACGGAAGACAGACTACAGCTGCACTAATAGATGTGAGAGACTTGTCCTGTTTTCCTCCTTCCTCTCTCCCCCAAATCACCCTCAACTGTAGAAGTCTAGAAAAGAGAGAGGGAGATGATATGCTAGAGGCACATGACGCCCGCTATCTTCCATTCTGAAAACCTTACATCTGCCCTATGATGTCAAAGGGGATAGCTTTAAATTGGATTGAGAGTGCAGCTTTTATAATACTGAATTGTTGTTTTTATTTTTTTTTTAGAAAAACTGAACAAAAGATCAGGGAATTTGCTCAAGGAAAAGGGAAATTTGACAAAGCTTAAATTATCGGACAAAAAAGTTGTTACTTTCATGTATATACCCCAGGCAATTTCATACTATTCAGTAAATTCATTGATCACAGTAAACAGAATAATATGATACTGACATTAGGAAGAGAAGTGATCCATTAAAGTGATCAGAGTGAAAAGAGAAGAGGTAGGACAGTAAACATACATGCCATGTTGTATTTTTGAGTAATAATTAGGAGATTGAATCAAAGAGCAGAAAATGAAGGATTAAAATCGATGATACTCAGTATAGCAGATTTACAGTACATTATAGAAGTAGCAACATGGGTTATATAATTAGAAAACCTGGATTCAAATCCTGACTCTATATTGATCAAGTATTTTCATGAATGTTTCTCAATTTGGCTTTATCCAATGTTTTCTCATAATTAGATTGAGGCCATATATTATTGGGAGATGTATTTTAACATAATTGAAAGTATGCTCTTCAAGCAATTTTGTAATTTCTCTAGATAGTATGTCACACATTTTATCCCAGATCAACTTTTCATGGACATTATTTTCTCATCTGAGGGAGAAAATAAACAGATTATTTATTAATAATAAATAAATTATAAATTATTATACTCATAATAGGGTAGTACAATAATGTGATGGCACAATTCAGATAATAAAAAAAGTCCATGACTAATCAGCAATGATGTCTAATGTCATCAAGTAAGATTAAGGTAGGCCGAATTTGAGGTGGGCTTTGCAAAGTAGGGGAAATATTGCTACCTAGGAAGGTTGAGACTTTATATAACAGGCAGAGGCTGAGTTAGAAAGATACTGGGAGTAGGAACACTCAGGATGGCACAAAGTTGCTATAAAGACATTTCCCAGCAGATTTTCAAATCCTTTTGCAAATATCTTATTATACTCCAAAAACATAACTGTGAAGTAGCTGTCATTATTTTCATTATTATTATTATTATTTTCATTATTGAAATTAATTGAGGCATAAAGAAATTAGATGATTTTTTTACTACATCACTTACTATTAACAATACTTAAAAAGTCAATTCCAGATTATTGGATTTCCAATTTTATTGTCTTGTCATTGCATATTTAGGATTCTCTAGCACTAACTTGGAATAAATTAGTGATGTAATAAAAAATCATCCCATCAAAAAAAAAAATCTCTGATGTATTTGCTACCCCTGTGATTTCTCAGAATCCACAGGGAAAATTGCCACGATAATGCCTCCTACCAGGGTTACTGTGAGGATTAAAAATGCGATGTGACCTAGCAGATGAGAGGTGCTCAAAAACTCTTGCCAGCATTATCCTGCTCATCGTGTATTCATCATTACCATCTATTATAATGGTTTCTTACTGAGAGAACACCAGTAACATCTAGAGACATAACAGCACTGATAAGAATATATTAAGTTGAAATTTTTATTTATGGGGGAAAAAACAAAAAATATATAGGTCAGGGTAAACAAAATTCCTGAAAGTAGCTGGCATATGGTGATAACTTATGTGCCCTAGTTTGTGGACTACTCTGCAGGTGAGGAACATATCCAGTACAGTGTTGGGTTCCCCCCACTACACGTGCATTATTACAGTGTGTCGGGACTGAAAAACAGGACACTTAGACAGAATACTAGGGCTCAAAGAGACTAAGCAATTTGCCCAGGGACAGTCTAATCACACCTCACTCCTACTCGTTCCTCATACCCCCCATCTATTAACTTGTTGGCTGTTTCTGTCACATCAAACATTTATGTGCCACCAAATCACATCCTTTCCTTTTAAGAAAGGCAACTAAGATATCAGGACTATGCCTCTGCTATTGATGCTCCCTTTTGGGGAGAGTACTTGGCACAAGACACACGCTAGCCGGCCAGCTGGTTCAGCACGACCTGACATCGCACTGAATTACCAGACAAGCATTGCATTTAATTACAGTCTATTTGCTTTGTGATCCCTGTTCCATTTCTCTCTTTGACCATTTTTCTCTTCATTCATTACTCCTTCCATTCAGGGTGGGCGGCAGATAGGAATACATCACAGAATTTGATGCATTTCGCTCTTTTAGAAGTTCTGCTAATGGTTTCCCTGAGGAAAATCAATAGAACTACTGACTTAAATACTATTGGGGGATCACTTATAATTCCAATTAACTTTGCCATCTGGGTTGCTCATCACCACTATTAGAAAAAAAAACTTTGGGTTTTTTTTTTTCAATTTTATTTCTATCTATTTTTGTGAGGTGCAGTGTGTTGTTTCAATACATGCACATACTGCACAATGAACCACTTAGTGTAGACAGCATAGTTTCCTACTGGTTAGTCCATCCCTTCTTCTTTCCCCCAACCCCTTCTCCCGTGCCAGCCTCTTTTAACCATTATTCTACTCTCTACTTCTACAAGAACCACTTTTTTTTCTTTGTAGATTCCACATGTAAATGAGACCGTGTGGTATTTGTCTTTCTGTGCCTGAGACTCACTCCACTTAACATAATGGTTTCCAGTTCGATCCATGTTGCTGCAAATGATAGGGTATCATTACTTTTGATAGCTGAGTAGTATTCCATTGTGTATATACACCACAGTTTTCTATCCATTCATCTGTTGATGGGCATTTAGGTTGATTCCATCTCTGGGCTATTGTGAGTAGCCTTGTGATGAACATGGGAGTGCAGGTGTCTTTTTCATATATCTATTGCATTTCCTTTGGTTATACTCAGTAGTGAGATAGCTGGATCATAATATAGGTCTATTTTCAATTCTCTGAGGAATCTCCATACTGTTTTCCACAATGGCTTTACCAATTTACATTCCCACCAACAATGTGGGAGGGTTCCCTTTTCTCGGCATTCTCACCAGCATTTATTTTCTGTCTTGTTGATAACAGCCATTCTAAGTTGGGTGAGGTGATATCTCATTGTGCTTTTAATTTGCATTGCTCTGATGATTAGTGATTCTGAGCATTTTTTCACATGCTTGTTGGCCATTTGTATGTTCTCTTTTGGGAAATGTATATTCAGATCTTTTGCCCGTTTTTTAATTGGGTTATTTGGTTTTTGCTGTTGAGTCATTTGAATTTCTTATTTATTCTGG
>NW_007739104.1:15041-16589 GCF_000696425.1 Galeopterus variegatus | reverse complement strand
TTTTTTAATTGGGTTATTTGGTTTTTGCTGTTGAGTCATTTGAATTTCTTATTTATTCTGGATATTAGCCCCTTGTCTGATGTGTAGTTTGCAAACACTTTCCCCCATTCTGTAGGTTGTCTCTTCACTTTGTTGATAGTGTCACTTGCTGTGCAGAAGATTTTTAGTTTGATGTAGACCCATTTGTGAATTTTTGCTTTAGTTGCCTGTGCCTTTGTGGTCTCACTCAAAAAGTGCTGCCTACTCCCATTTCATGCAACTTTCCTCCTATATTCTCTTCTAGTAGTTTCATATTTTCAGTATTCCAATTTGGAATACATTTTTAATGGTGAGAAAGTGTATCTCCTATCCACATTTCACTCATCTTCTGATCTAGGACCTACATTTAGATATTGACCCTGGACCCTCAATATCCAAGAACTAGCCTCCTAGTTGGTGATGTCTCTCTTCTGTCTGCCCTAAATTATTTCCCTGGGCACAGAAGGCTTATCACTGACATCCCTCTTCCCTCCCCACTGCAAGAGCTAACATTTGCTAATTTCTTTATTATGTGCCAGTCATTCTGCTAATGCACTTTCATGCATTATTTCTCCAAATCCCATGATGTAGACAATATTGTTCTCCTCTTCCAGAAAGGAGGAACCTGAATCTTACGGAGGAAAAAGCACCTTGCCCAAAGCCATGGGGGGTTCATTCTCAGTTCTGTGTGACATGGCTCTGCCTCTTCATCTAAGCTGCCCTGGGTCTCTCTCAGAGCCAGGTTCCTGGTGTGTTCTACACTGAAGGGCCTCTAATGAGGTACAAGCTAGAGAAACCCCAGAAATTTTTCTCAAAAGTGAGCTGCTCCAACACCAGTGTCTTTGACAAAAAAGAGATTCCCAGGATTGCACATCCCCCCAGCTCAGACTTACTGAATCAGAATCAGAAGTGAGACCCAGGAACCAGCACTTGAACACTCTCCAGGGGGGTTTACATACTAAAAAATTTGAGATCCACTGCCCTGTGTCTTTCCTCTTAGACACCGAAAGTGTACTTAACAAAGGCTTCCTGGAGACAATGCCCTGACCCCTGGTGGTCTAGCTCAAACATGTAACTCTGACATTGTGACACTTGAGGGAGCACTTTGTGTTCACTCACAGCACTCCTTTGGGCTGTCGACCTATGTGACTAAGTTTCGGCTGCCTCTGTCTGAGCTCCCTTCGACTTCTTCAGGCCTATCTCACAGAAAGCACATAAAACAACNCCTCTGTCTGAGCTCCCTTCGACTTCTTCAGGCCTATCTCACAGAAAGCACATAAAACAACAAGTTTGCTGACCTTTTTCTGTAGTAGCCACCAAAAGAAATACCCTCTTCAATCAAAATGTTTACTGACTGTGTATTCTTTGCAGATGATGCAGAGCCGAAAGGAAAGGGTTTCTGTCCTCAGGAAGGCTAGAGTAGACACAGGTAAGGAAATAATCAATTCTCTCTCTCCTCTCTCTCTCTTTCTCTCTCTCTCTCACACACACACACAGAGTAAATTTCCATGAGTTGCCTTACCCTGTTGT
>NW_007739104.1:11755-14035 GCF_000696425.1 Galeopterus variegatus | reverse complement strand
TCTTTTACCTGCCTGTAATCCTGCCAACTGGGCCAATTGTCAAGCTAGGGCTGGGTCTGGAATTCACAGACCCCTCAAGCCCGTTGTCCAGACCGGGTCACAAACCCTTCACATGCTAGGCTGGGTCCCCAGACCCCTCACACACCAGGCTGGGTCCCCAGACCCCTCACACACAGGTCTATGAGCTAGATGACCAGCCAAAAAAGGTCCTTGGAGCTGTAGGTTCGAGAGCATAGCCACATGTGGCAGATGCCCAAGGCAGATGCCAGCCAAGCCGCAGCACCGGGCATGTGCACTAACTCCACCCACATACAACTTGCTTACAAAGAATGTGCCACACCACCCCCAACTGTGCCGAAGGTGAGGGGGCTGAATTAAATTATTCTATTTTCCCAAAACCTGTCTTTATATTGAGAATATCATGCTTGAATTCTAGTACTTAGCAATTTAATTTAAACTTGGCTTCTCACCAGCTCCCTCTTTACCCTTAATAAGAACTTTCAATTTTCTAGACCAGTCTCTTGTCTTTTCCCTTCTCTTTGCAATGACGTCACTCTCGTGTATTTATTAGACCTTTGTGACTATTATCCAAAATTGCCTAGATGTCATAAACCCAACATCTGCCTGGACAGAAGACAACACCATCAGACAATCCACTGGCCATTTGATATAAGAAAAACTAGAAGAGAACTAGTAACAACAAGCAGAAGTCCAAAATATTGAGGGAAGAAAATCCCTAAGAGCCAATGAGCTAACTCATTAAACACTTCAGTAAAGAATTCCCATCAATAATTCCCTCAATATTTTATTTATCTTAATATATAATATTTCTTTAAAATTTGTTCACTTCCTCCCCTCCCCCAGATCAATGAAAATAATGCATAATGAGAATCAACTGCACATTTCAAACTTAAGCTTACGCTAGAACTGTAGTTAGCAAACCTCAGTTCCTCCTGGTCTCTCAGCTGGAACATACAAGATTTTTTCTACTCTGCTCTAAGTGAGTTTACAGCCCCCTGCAATGCAACAGGACACTAACATACTGAAAAGGAAACACAGTCCGCCCTAATTCGTACTGCCTGTCTCTGCTTTCCTGAAGCAAGCTCACATGCATTTCAAGACATGGACAACCTGTCTAATATCAAATGTTCACAAATAGAGAGAAAAAAACCCCAGAAATTCAGTATTTTCTTTGGAATTCCCAAGCCTTGTACAAATGGAAAATTCATTCTACTGTATAATGAATCACATAGAGAAAGAAACCATTTCTTATAGGGAGTTACTCCCAAATAAATGTTTTATATGTGGCTTTTATGTGGACTCTAAGTTTTCAGAGTTTCAAATGCTGCTTACTATACTCTATCTACAACTTTTACCCCATTTGCTTTTGTTTTCAGGTGAATAATGAGTGTGTTTTGGTTAGAAGTAAGTTTCCTTTTATAATTCTTTAAAACCAAACCTAAGCCCAACTTTCGGTTAACTTCATGCTATTCAACTAAAGTCAGATTTACCTGAGTTTTTTCTTGAAGCAGAGCAGACATCATTCATGTGCTCTGTCTTTTTAACAGAATACTGTGTTAGGTTTTGTCCACATGACATTCATTTCCAGTACCTAGAAACAATTTATAGAGAGAGCAAATTTGCCATGTGTACAGAAACTAGGACATAAATGTGTATCATGGAAAATTTTCCACACACATGAAAACTTCATGGACTGGTTTGGAAACAAGTCACTTCAAAGTTGTGGAAAATAAGAACTGTTCCTGCCTTTAAGGCCAGATCTGCCACCGACAGTCATTCTAGTTATTTCGAACTTGTAACTGGCTCTCCCTGTATTACTTTGAGATATATATTGTGTGATCAGTTGGAAGTTAATATCTTGTAACCTCGAAAAGAAAAAAACTCTTCTGCTTGAATTTTTCTTTATAAAGAACATCAATTCCTAATAGAAAACAGCTCTTGTTCTCCAAATCACATTTGGACAAAACTAAATACTACTTTAAAAATAGTAAAAAATACATGGAAAACCATTTCAGCCTTGGCAGACCATATGTGAGAGAGAATCCCTTTATCTGCCACAATCAAATAGAAAAAAGAAATACGAGGAAGGAAATTACAGTAGCTGAGAATTATATCTATATAAAAGAAACCCAGCTTGTCTTATGGGTGTCTTCTAACAAAATTACAATATTTTGCTGCCAGTTACTAGTCAAAGTTTTGTATTATGTGTATAAAGCAACATAAAATTGAGAAACCAGCTGCTTTGGCACATCCTGACCA
>NW_007739104.1:10960-11738 GCF_000696425.1 Galeopterus variegatus | reverse complement strand
ATGACTGGCCAACCACCTGCATGCCTCTATACACCGATCCCTCTAAGAGTCATTAGTATCAACCCATATTTAATTTCCCCAGAGTATCTTCAGAGGCCTTAAAGAAATCTTTCTGGCGTTTGCTCTGTCCCTACCTGTCCTGCAGTGCTGGAGCTGGCTGGAGGAAGGCAGTCAAGGCTGAGTGGCTGCCCTGTGGGAGATCCTGGCCCAGCCCGGAGCTGGGTGAGGGCACAGTGCAGGCAGCTGGAGGAAGACGAAGAGAAGGGGGAGGAGGAATTCATGTGCCACTGCAAACATGACACAGTGCCAACAAAAACACTCTTCTTTTTTCCAAGAAGTTCAAAGCACTTTGCAAACATTAACTCATAAACCCAAGTAGTCATGGAGCAATTATTATTTTATTATGCCCTTAAGATAACCACTGCCAGCAAAGTCACTAGAAAAGGTAGTCTATTCATTGTTTCATTGTTCCTCAACTATTTATTGAGCAACCTATTATGTGCTGGGCACTGCAGGTGGGGGAGCTCCTATTGGGTTTTCACCATTTCATGCTCTTCTACTTGCCCAGTAGGAGCACTAAGCACCTGGCTACACTACTTAGTACACTTATTTACATGTTATTGTTTAATGGAACCTGCTCCATCCTTCAGAATGCTCAAAATGAGCTAAGTGCCGAGCAAACACATAAACGAATTTTTTTTTTAACTTACCTATAAATCTCATTACAATTATAGGAACTGGGGAATATCAATTCAAAGTGCTTTCTTTTAAGATACCG
>NW_007739104.1:6326-10444 GCF_000696425.1 Galeopterus variegatus | reverse complement strand
TTCTACTTGCCCAGTAGGAGCACTAAGCACCTGGCTACACTACTTAGTACACTTATTTACACGTTATTGTTTAATGGAACCTGCTCCATCCTTCAGAATGCTCAAAATGAGCTAAGTGCCGAGCAAACACATAAACGAATTTTTTTTTAACTTACCTATAAATCTCATTACAATTATAGGAACTGGGGAATATCAATTCAAAGTGCTTTCTTTTAAGATACCATAAACAAAGTTTTCGTGTGAGCGGTCCTGGTCTCTTTCAAGGAATTTATGGAACTGATACAGGGGATAAGGAGAGTTATGATCATTAATATCATGCCAAGCAGTTTATATAGATAATCTGCATTTTTAAAATGAATAATCAGATAAGCAGATATGTTTGGTGAAGCAGAGAACCTTCATCTGTGGGTCTTTTTCTGACCTCCTTCTTATTTTATGTGACAAAATGCAGGTGACATTTAGAAAGTGATTGATGTCATTTCTAAATCCTGATCCTTAGGCAATGAACTCCAGGCATTTTAAAGTATATGATTATTTAAGACTAACTGGACAAAAGAGGCTGGTGGCTGCTTTTAAAAAATGCATAAATTTCTGATCAATCAAAAAAGAGATTGAATCTGTTGTTTTTTAAAGATGCAAAGTAAGGATTCTGGTCTGTTTCAGGGAGTCATTAACCTAACCCAGTCTGCGACAGAGAGGCTGTTGCAGTTCTCACTTAGAAACTTACATACATATTAGAAGTTGTAGGAAATCATAATACCACTTAAAACCCTAATAAACTTTCCTCACTAATAAACACTTCTCTAACTAAACAGAATGTACAGAGGTATAATATTGATCCTCCACTCAGATGCATTGGTTAACACACACACTCGATGACATTCAAGCTCTACATCTCAGCAGTTAAATATAGTCTTCATTTGGGCCCCAAAGTACTTCTCCAGCCTCAGCCTCCCCCTCCTTTATCGCTCTTTCCTCAGCACAGATTTTCATAATAGTATCTCATGCTTATCTGGTGCCCTCTGCCTTAAAGGCTTCCCCCACCCAGCTCCAACACACACACACACATTTTGTCCACCTGGAAAACTTCATTCTTCAAGATCAAATGACATCTTATGGTTATTTCTCCCCCAGTTTCTATATCACCACAAACTTATCACATGCTCATATTTATTTATTCAGACATCTAACTAAAGCTTGAATATCCCATGAATAGAGATCATATTTCTTTGTATCTTCAGCAACTAGTATTAAATTGTTGAACTTGAATTTTCTAAAATACATCAATATAGCACTTACTGAGACTGACAAGGTGATCAATTACACTTGGGTTTACTCTTCAGCTGGATGTGCAAATGGGATTTAGAAAAACTTTTTAGTAAGCAGAGCTGCTAATGAAGAGAGCAAAATCAATTAAAGTATTAAGTTAAAACCAGATCTATTATTTTTTATTAAAGAGCTACTACATTAATATCAACACCATTGTCACTCAGCTTTTCATCCTGTAGATGGCCAGTGACTCAAGAACTGGGACCATGATCTAGCTACACCAATTACAGCAATAGCACTGAAGAGAAAGAGTGTACCTGATGAACTGCTGTCGGAGGACAAGAAAGAGCTAAATCTCGACAGCAATGACAATGCTACCTGCAACTACTTATTTCTGGTTTCAAATTAAACAGGAGGAAAACAGAAGGGGGAGACAGGGAAGAGCGCAGAACAAAAGAGGAAAGGAGTAAAGAAAGGGAAGGATTGGTTGCTATAAAAGATTATCCTTAGAATTAGTTTTTGCCATTTTCCTCTTTACGAAATTGAGAAATACAGACATTTGCATACTTTATACAGAACATAATGATAAGCAGTCAAAGATAAATACTACTTAGTGAAAAAGTTGTTCTGTTTCCAAAGCCTCTTGCAAAGATTATTTTTAGGGCAGATTGCTTTCTCTCAATATGTTTAGGAAGATTCCTTTCATTCTCTAGATTTGAAACATTGATATCTCTTTTTCGGTTTTACCCAAAATAAATTTCAGGAAATCAATAGTGTAACAATGTTGCTAATGTAGAGCACCTTGTACTCCTGTGTAAACACGTGCATAGCATGTATGTTTAAAATCTCACACTTTTAGTGGGCACAGGAAAGTGCTTCACAAACATTATTAGTTCACATGAGCCTCACAGCAATCTTTTAAGGTGAGTACGGCATCTTTTTATAGATGAAGAGACAGTCTCAGAGAGGTTTAGCATCTTGCACAATTGATGTATAAACCTGAGCAGTCTAAGGTACCTTCAGGCTTCTTTCTATCACATCACAACACTGTGTGAATACTTTAAAAATTAGTAGAGATGCAGCTTTGATTCTTTACATTTCTTTTGAAAAGTTAGCTCTGTATATTTTGCACCTCAGTTTACTAAGCAAGAGGTACACAGTAAGTTTTTCCAGCTAAATCCAGCAGAGGGCAGGATGCTCCCACCAACGGCCAGCTGGCTAGCACCTCAGCCAAGCCAGTGCAATTATCTGGCAGAAAGTAGTCGGGCATTAGAACAATCATTGTCTCACCTGGATCTTAAAAAAGGTGTAGGCTTGAGCTGAGAATAGGGCCTGTGAAACATGGCCTTGGAAACGTCAAGAAAAATTTTGCTTTAGAGGCTACCCACATTTTATTTGAGATTTGATCTTTAATATACCTGGAAACTAGCCAGTTCTCATTATCTTCCTGGACTATCTTGCTGAGGAGTCTACACCAGGGAGTTCATTTGAGTTATACCATGATAATTTCTACTTCTGGTTTAGGCTGTCTCAGTTCAGCTGGGATACACCACTCACATGCTCTGTCTTGGGCCTCTGCACCTCATCCTTCACCTACTCTCCCTGTGTCCTAGAAAACTCTTAACAGATCCCATTACATGGCCTCCTCTGTCTGCCATCACTGCATGGCCCCTACTAATAGAGGATAATGAGGTCCTGCCCACTAATTCAAAAGCTCTCTCCCTAAGCCTGACTCAGGGACTACATTCACCAAGAAGTTTCTAGAGATCATGGCCCCAGTGGTCATCTTGAAGAAATATTTGTCAAGCAGACTATTAAGTGGTGGTTTTGTACCAGGACTTGGATCTAAAAAGATGTGTTCCATTCTTTCTAGTCTAGGTGGTAGCATGGCAAATGCAAAATGAAAGAACGAGGATAAATGCCACAGTTCACAGGACAGACCAGTGCTTCTGAAGGCGGCAGAATAACTGCAGCAATCTTCTGTCCTGGAGTTTTCAAACTATGGACTAGAAATTTGTCATCAGTACCTCAAAGGCTGCCAGGGTGGGTGGTGGCTGGGGAAGGAATGTGTGATTGGGTAGGCTTCGGAGCCTACCAACCCACAGCCCTCCCCTCCGTTCCCCCCAACCAGATGACAGTGATGCCATTTTAACCTGTATTTTTTGTATGCACCACTGGGTACTATGAAAGATTTCATTTAAAGAAAGGGGGTCTGCAAAAGTAAGCAAATAAGCAATCCACCCATCAGAAATCACAACAGCAGAAAAAATTTTAAAAACAGTTTCAAAATCACTGTTTTACTTTCTTTACTACTGAGGAAACCAAGCCCGGAGAGGAAGAAAGACCAGTCTAGACTGTAAGCTGTCAGGTGAGGGAACTGGAATTTGAATCCTATCTAACCTGAAAAGCCCAAGACACTTTTCTACTAAAAGATTGAACTACATTGAGCCTGAAAGAGAGGGAGGCATTAAATGAAGAAATGAAGCTTCAGTCACCCGTGGACAGAGTAATCCAATCAGCAGAGGTGCCCAGAGCAAAGGTGAGGGGCAAAGGTGAGGGGCAAAGGTGCTTGCATGGGCTTGACCAACAAAAAGGTCACATTTACTGAACATTGATATGTGTAAGGCAATGCACTGGGCACTTGGACAGAGTGATGAACGAGATAGATGCAACACCTATCTGTGTTCACGGACCTTTCATTCTAGAAGGAGAAACAGACATAGGTCACATTTACTGAACATTGATATGTGTAAGGCAATGCACTGGGCACTTGGACAGAGTGATGAATGAGATAGATGCAACACCTATCTGTGTTCACGGACCTTTCATTCTAGAAGGAGAAACAGACA
>NW_007739104.1:1478-6110 GCF_000696425.1 Galeopterus variegatus | reverse complement strand
GAGATAGATGCAACACCTATCTGTGTTCACGGACCTTTCATTCTAGAAGGAGAAACAGACATGGACTTATAATTTGATAAATGCTGCGCTGGAGAAATACAAGGTACTATGAGAGAATTCTTAAACTCTATGATCAGTAACACCTCCCAGATTACTCATTTGGCCATATCTAATTAATTACTCAAACAATCAATTATCCCAGTGGTATAAAGTCCAGCCTGGCTCTCTTGAGGCCTTCTGCTATTCCTAACGCAGGATCTCACATTGCATTTAGTTATTGTATTTCATCAGTCTCCCGTAATTTGGAACAGTTTCTCAGTCTTATTTTTCTTTGTCTTTCAAGATCTTTCATGACCTTGGTGCTTTTGAAGAGTATGGTTGGTTATTTTACAGAATGTTCTCCAATTTGAATTTGTCTGATATTCCTCATGATTAAGTCAAAATTATGTATTTTGGGTAAAAATACCACAGAAATGCTACCATACCTTTCTCAGTGCATTATATTAGGGGGTATATGATGTCAATGTGTCACATTTTTGATGATATTACCTTTGGTCACTTGCATCTGGAATCCAAAAAATGAGAGTCACTATCATGAATAGACAAGAAAGAACAAAACCCACTGGTAGAACAAAAATACAAATGAGGAAGAGAAAGAAACTGTATCTTACCACCTCCAAAAACCAACAAACACTGAGACAAACAATAAAAAGGAAAGAAACAAAAGATATTTAAAACATCCAAATGAAAATCAATAAAATGCCAGAAATAAGGCAATACCTTTCAGTAACAACCCTAAATGTAAACAGATTAAATTCCCCACTCAAAAGACACAGACTGGCTGATTGGATTAAAAAGTTAGACCCAACTGTATGCTGTCTACAAGAGTTACACCTCATCTATAAAGACACACACAGACTTAGAGTGAAGGGATGGAAAAAGATATACTACACATATGGAAATCAAAAATGAGCAGGAGTAGCTATTCTTATATCAGATTTAAAAAAAAAACCTTTAAACCAAAAACTATAAAAACAGACAACAAAGGCTATTACATAATAATAAAGGGACATATCGAACAAGAAGATATATGCACCCAACACTGGAACACCCATATATATAAAGCAAACACTGTTAGACCTAAGGAAAAAGATAGACCAAAATACAATAACAACTGGGGATCTAAACACCCCTCTCTCAACATTGGACAGATAATCTAGGCAACAAATCAACAGAGAAACACAGGATTTAACCACACTTTAGACCAATTGGACTTGGAGGATATCTACAAAATATTTCATCCAACAACTACAGAATATACATTCTTCTCATCAACACATGGAATATTTTCAAGGATAGACCACATGTTAGGTCACAAATCAAGCCTCAACAAAATTTTTAAAAATTGAAATCATTTCAAGTATCTTCTCAGAGCACAATGTATTAAAACTAGAAATCAATAACAAGCAAAACTCTGGAAATTATAAAAACACAAGGAAATTAAACAATATGCTCCTGAATGACATATGGGTCCAAGAAGAAATTAAACAGGAAATCAAAAAATGTCTTGAACAAATGCAAATAAAGACACATCTGACCAAAACCTGTGAGACACTGCAAAAGCAGTACAAAGAGGGAGGTGTATTGCAATAAATGCTTAACTCAAAAGAATTGAAAGATTTCAAATAAACAACCTAATGGTATACCTCAAAGAACAAGAAAAATAAGAATAATCCAATCTCAAACCATTAGCAAGGCCAACTAAAAAAAGAAGAGGGAAGACCCAAATAACAAAAATCAGAAATGAAAAAGGGGACATTACAACCCATACCACAGAAATAAAAAGAATTACTAGACTATTATAAACAACTATACACAAACAAATTTGAAAACCTAGAGGAAATGGATACATTTCTGGACACATACAAACTAGCAAACTGAACCAAGAAGAAATAGAAAACATTAACAGACCAATCACAATCACAAACAATGGGATTGAAGCATAATCAGCAGTCTCCCAATGAAGAAAGGCACAGGACTGGATGGTTTCAGTGCTGAATTCTACCACGCCTTTAAAGAGGAATTAATACCAATTCTCTTCAAACTGTTACATAAAATTGAAACAGAGGCCATTCTCCCAAACTTATTCTATGAGGCCAGCATCACTCTGATACCAAAACCAGACAACGATACAACAAAAAAAAGAAAATATAGGCCAATATCTTTGATGAACATAGATGCAAAAATCCTCAATAAAATATTAGCAAATAGAATACAACAACACATCAAAAAAAGTACACACCATGATTGAGTGGGATTCATCCCAGGGATGCAAGGATGGTTCAACATATGCAAGTCAATAAATGTGATATACCACATCAACACAATCAAGGACAAAAACCATGTGATACTCAGTAGATGCATAAAAAGCATTTGACAAAATTCAGCATCACTTCATGATAAAAACTCTCAGAAAATTAGGTATAGGAGGAAAGTATCGCAACACAATAAAAGCCATATGTGACAAACCCACCACCAATATCATTCTGAATGGGGAAAAGCTGAAAGCTTGTAAGAATGGGAACAACACAAGGATGCCCACTCTCACCACTCTTATTTAACATAGTGTTGGAAGTACTAGCCAAAGCAATGAAGCAAGAGAAAGAAATAAAGGGCATCCAGATTGGAAAAGACAAAGTTAAATTGTCCTTCTTTGCAGATGACATAAACTTACATATAGAAATGCCTAAAGACTCTACAAAAAAACTCTTAGAGCTGATAAACAATTTCAGTAAAGATGCAGGATAGAAAATCAATATCCAAAAATCAGTAACATTTTTATACTCCAACAATGAACTAGCAAAAAAGAAATCAAGAAAACTAGCCAATTTATAGTAGTCACCAACAAAATAAAATACGTAGGAATAAATTTAACCAAGGAGGTAAAAGATCTCTACAATGAGAACTACAAATCACTGTTGAAGGAAATTAAAGAAGACACAAAAAGATGGAAAGGCATTTCATGCTCTTGGACTGGAAAAATTAACATGGTGAAAATGTCCATACTACCTAAATTCATGTACAGATTCAATGCAATCTCCATCAAAATATCAATGATATTCTTCATAGAAACAGAAAAAACAATCCTAATATTCATATGGAACAACAAAAGACCCCGAATAGCCACAACAATCCTGAGCATAAAAAATAAAGCCAGAGGCATAAGACTATCTGACTTCAAATTGTACTACAAAGCTATAGCAACAAAAACAGTATGATACTAGAATAAAAACAGACATTCGAACCAATGGAACATTATAGAGAACCCAAAAATCAACCCACAAACTTATTGCCAACTGATCTTCAACAAAGGCACTAAGAATATACATTGGGGAAAAGATTGCCTCTTCAATAAATGGTACAGGGCAAACTGTACATCCATATGCAGAAGAATGAAACTAGAACCGTACCTCTAGCCTAATACAAAAACCAACTCAAAATGGATCCAAGACTTGAATATAAGTCCTGAAACTGTAAAATTCCTAAAAGAAAATATAGGGGAAATACTTCAGGAAGTGGGACTGAGCAAAGACTTTATGAATACGACCCCAAAACACAGGGAACAAAACGAAAAATAAATAAATGGAATTATATCAAACTAAAAAGTTTCTGCACAGCAAAAGAAACAATTGACAGAGTGAAAAGACAACCTACAGAGTAGGAAACTATGCGTCCTACAAGGGACTAACATCCAGAATCTACAAGGAACTGAAGCAACTTAACAGTGAAGAAACAATTAACTGAATTAAAAAATGGGCAGAGGAGCTGAATAGGCATTTTTCAAAGGAAGATACACAAATGGCCAACAGACACATGAAAAAATACTCAACATCACTCAGCATCAGGAAAATGCAAATCAAAACCACATTGAGAGATCGTCTCACCCCAGTTAGACTGGCTAATATCAGAAGAGACAAAGAACAAATGCTGGCATGGATGTGGAGAAAGGGGAACCCTCCTCCACTGCTGGTGGGAACTGTAACTTGGTGCAGCCACTACGTAAAACAGTATGGAGGTTCCTCAGACGACTACAGATAGAACTGCCATGCAATCCAGCAATTCCACTGCTGGGTATATACCCAAAAGAATGGAAATCATTATATGGAAGGGCTACCTGTACCCCCACGTTTATCACAGCTCTATTTACAATAGCCAAGGGTTGCAACCAACCTAAATGTCCATTGTCAGATTACTGGACAAGGAAAATGTGGTATATATACACAATGCAATACTACTCTGCCATAAAATAGAATGAAATACTGCCATTGATGAACTTAGCGAAAAATCACATTAAATGAAATAAGCCAGGCAGAGAAAGAGAAATGCCGCATGTCCTTACTCATAAGCAAAAGCCAAAAAATAAATAAATAAATAAAAAGAAAGATGCAACAATCACAATAATTCATTGAACTTTCAAAAGGAACAAACAGAACTGAGGTTAACAGAAGTGGGGAAGGGGGAGTGAAGGGGTAAGGGAAGATTGGAAAAGAGCCACAAAAAATGATCACATTGTATAATGATTATACTAATTATTCTGATTTGAGTATCACATATTGCACACAGGTAATGATA
>NW_007739104.1:0-784 GCF_000696425.1 Galeopterus variegatus | reverse complement strand
GTATAATGATTATACTAATTATTCTGATTTGAGTATCACATATTGCACACAGGTAATGATATTCAACTCAGTACCTCACAGATATGTAAAATCAACTATGTTACAATTCAAAAAAATTTTAATAAAATAGAAAATACTGGTTTTCAATATTATTCAGCTTCATTCTTTTCTTTATTTGATACCATTTGTTATGATTATGGTATTCACTTGTAGTACAGTTAGATTCATTGGTTACTGTTTGTATTCTATTGGGGTTCCCCACACATCCTGGTTAATATTATTACTTTTTAAAATACATGAAACTTTACTTGGTTCTAAAAATTAGAAATATACAAGAAGGTGTTCTTCAAGAAGTGTCTTCACTCATCCTTTCTGCGCATTTTTATTCC
The DNA here is from genome assembly GCF_000696425.1 of Galeopterus variegatus. Taxonomy (NCBI): domain Eukaryota; kingdom Metazoa; phylum Chordata; class Mammalia; order Dermoptera; family Cynocephalidae; genus Galeopterus; species Galeopterus variegatus. The sequence goes on along the minus strand of NW_007739104.1, from coordinate 395 downwards.
CTATTCTTTCCACCCTATTGCCACTCACCTTTGTAGTCACATTAGTCTCTGGTTTATCCTTCCCATACTTCTTTTTGCGTAAATTAGCAAATATGTATATTTTTTCATCTCCATCTTTCTTATTTGAGGGTACTATACTGTAGACATATTTGTGCACTTTCCTTTTTTCACATAAAAAGTATATTCTGGATACCACTCTATATATATCAGTCCAGAGAGGTCTTCCTCATTTTTTTGTTTTTTTTACCATAGCATAATATTCTCTATTGTGTGGATGCACCATAGTTTATTCAAGAAGTCTCTTATGCATGGGCATTTAGGTGGTTTCCCATTTTTTGTATTTACAAACAGTGATCCGATGAATAACATTGTGCACATGTATTTGTATTGCTGGG
>NW_007739103.1:69586-72339 GCF_000696425.1 Galeopterus variegatus | reverse complement strand
CTCTGGCTTAAATACTGTGTAGTATTTTTTTCTTTAAAATTTATTATTTCTATTTTTTTTTCCTATGGGCTAAAGTAGTTTTGAATGGAAGACTGGGAAGAATGAGGTCAGTGTCAGGCTTTTCTCTCTCATAAAGATAGAATAGCCATTTCAATTCTTTAAGTCCCTAGCAGGGTTTGTGCCTTCTAGTGATATTTAAGAGTTAAATATCACGTTTACTTTCTTATGTGGCATTTGATTTTTCCAATATCATTCTTTTTATTACTCTTTACTCCAAGATCTTATTTAACCCATTTCAGTTTATTTTAGGCCATCTGCTGCTTGTTTATAAGAAGAAAACAAATAAAAGAAAATAAGATTATTTCTATATTCCAGCTTTTTCAGAAACTCCAAGGTGTCCTCGTAATTCTAGGGAAGTTGTTTTCAAAGATTAAAAAGAAAAATTATTTTTTAAAAAATAAACATGTTTTCTTAAAGTGATGTGAAACATGGCAGTAAAATCAGCATTAGAAANCAGTAAAAGCAGTTATCTTTGTTAGCTTTTCGTGGATGCTTTTTACCATACATGGTAAAAGAGAGACTAATGTGAAATGATATCTTGAAACACAAATTTTCCTGGTTCCTCCTTGCATTTTACTGATCAACATTAGTAAATAGTCCTAGCCCCATTTTTATCAATAGCCCTGCACTTTCTTTATCTAACAATCTTCTTATCTTTTACAAAATGTTTCAGAATATCTTATTTTGGCTTTCTGAGCCTAAAATTTCATCTGAGGCTAAACTATTTTCCACAAATATAGTGCACATAATACAATCATGAATACCTAACACCTTTATGAATTAAAATGTTTCTAAAGTGTAAGGATTTTTGCAAGCTTTGCTCCCTTTTATAAGATTGAAATTCAGTAAAACTTAGAGATGATATCCCTATTAAAAACATTTCTCATCGATGATTATATACACAGGCCAGCTGCTTGAAATACAAATTAAAGTAGATATGCTTTTTGTAGTGTACAAAATATTATGAGTATTCCTCAGAATATTGTAGATCAAACAGACAAATTTATACTTCAGTTAAAATATTAACTTTATTTGATTAAAGTGAAGATCTATTAAGCCAAATATTTGGACTCATTTATTGTCAGTGTAAGAGTTCCTGTTTGAAAGAAATTTGATTATGTATAGGAAGAACTATATAAACAGATGGTTAGATAGAGAGCTTTTCACAGTTAATTTTGAAATTTAACTTAGATAAGTTTGACAACTTCTTAAATGCTGATGAGGTCATTTGACCTATTCTAGCAATGCAGTCGTTGTACATAATTGTTTTAACTTATGCTTAAGAAACAGTTAATTTGGCTTTTCTATTAATGTATTTTGCTGAAAACTGTGGATTGAGTTAGCCACTTGGAAAACATATACACATAGATGTGTGTGTGTGTGTTACATGCACACAGTGGTAAGTATGCATTGTAACAAAGGAAATCAACAAATGCAAGGCATCATGACAAGACAAGAGTATCATGACGTACAAATAACATTTCTCTGATGAAATGTTTCATCCCCACTACCTGAAGGAGCCATCATTTGCCTACAGTAGTGTTGGCACACAACCTGGGCTGTCTGTCTATTGTAGTATAATGCCCCCATGGAGAATGGACATGACCATGTGGTGGCATGGAGACATTAATGCTAATCTCAAAAGTGATTTAAGAGCCTCTTGGTCCTTAGGTACTTCTGAGAAAAAAAGAAAAAAAAAAAGAAAAGAAAATTTTCTTCATGGATGAGAAGTTGATAATTTTTACAATTTATGTACTTAAACATTCTTACTCCCTTGAGTTGCTTCCCATATTTTCAAGAACAAGGCTCATGGGGGAAAGGGGTGAAAAGGAAGGAAGGATGGAAGGAAGGAAGGCAGAAGAGAGGGAGGTATGAAGTTTTGAGGCCAAATAATGCATTTAGTGTATTAAGTGTATGTGGAAAATACTTGTTTTGTAAAGATAGTCTGTTTTTCTTTTAAAAATAAGTTTTCGAATTATGGTTTTTACATATGTCCAAACCTGATTGCACTTCTCTGTGAACTGCTTTAAAAGGTGTGAGGAGGAATAGTAGAAATAGCAGATCCTCAGCAGAGTAACTATGTAATCTTTGCCAATTTCTTTGATCCTTCTTAGCTTCAGGAGGAAAAAGAATCTATTAATCATGCCTTTCCTGACTACCTCAGGGCATTAATCAAGTGAGACTGTACAGAAGCATTTTGTAAACACTAAAATTATATGTGAATTTAATGCAACACTTTACTATGCTTCTTTGACTATTTCACCTAGACCAGTTCAGACTCCTTTCATTATCATTGTTTGTATTTTATTTACTTTTTTTCTCACCACTTTCCGGTAGTGGCAGATTTTAGAGCGTCTTTTACTGCTTGGGCCATGTTCGAGGGTCATGGGAGCCGGAGCCATAGCTGCTTTGATGTCCGTACATACCACTGCCTCTCCCTTCTGCTATGAATATCCCTACCTCCCTTCTTTGGGGTGCCTGCTATCTTTCCACCATCTTAAACTGAATGAATTATCTTTAGCCTGTTACCAAGTTTTCCCCGTAGGGTGATTTGACTGAACCAACTGGTGTATGGATAGAGAAATGGCCGTGGAGTTGGTTCAAAGTCAGTTCTCACCTGGATATCTTACTATGTTTCTATCCTTCACAACCATCTTCTATTACAGTGCTTCTGGATATGTGGAGGGCACTTT
>NW_007739103.1:68621-69011 GCF_000696425.1 Galeopterus variegatus | reverse complement strand
TGTTTCTATCCTTCACAACCATCTTCTATTACAGTGCTTCTGGATATGTGGAGGGCACTTTTCAGTTTGGTGACATTTTAAAAATGAATGATTACATTGATTTTATTTCTTTCTTCTAGATCTTTAGTATAAAAACTTTGTGTTTCCAGATCTGTCACTGACCTTAGTGTGATGTTTGTTGCTTCCCCCTATTGCTGGATGCCTCAGTTCTAGTACTATTTCCAGTGTTCATGGTCCATCAGGCAGTGTTCAATTCAGCTGATAGAATTCACCTCGAAGAAGCCAATTTGAATTAGTTTTTCATGAAAGATTTATGGGGATAATATATGCCAAAGGTCTAAATTTATTACACATCTTGCCTTCCCTCACCTACTAATTTAGTTATTTTTT
>NW_007739103.1:66117-68396 GCF_000696425.1 Galeopterus variegatus | reverse complement strand
TTTTTTATAAAGAAAGGTAATCAGGTTTGTCTGAATTATTTTTTCTTTTTACACCTCAGCTATTTATTGCCCCAGGTTTCATTATTCTTTAAGTTCTTGAAGATAATTTCAACTTAAATTTTGTGTTTTTATTTTTTTTTTACTAGAATCAAAGTTAAATCAATTCTAGGTGAATTGAGAAATACACTTAAAGTAATAAAATAATGACATTACTATTTTTATAGAGAGAGTTTTTATAGACATAGAGTGGAAGTATTTTCCTAAGCAACACAGAAATCCAAGGAGTCACACAGGAAAAGGTTGACACATTTCTGTCCACACAAAAAGATTAAAATTCCTGTTCTGTGAAGAAAAAGACTATAAAAAAGTCAAAAGACAAATGGTAGACTGGGAGAAGAGAAACACATCAAACATACAAAGAGCTTCTATAAAACAACAAGAGGCTATCTAATAGAAAAATAGGAAAAGAATTTAATCCAGCAGTTAGAAGAAGAAATATAAATGTGTAAAAGATGATATAAAAAGATGTTCAGAATCATTAATAAAAATAAAATACAAACAAATAATTTTAAAATAAAAAATGCCAACTAAAACAAATTTTAAAATTAAAAAAAAATAATGATATGTAGAGTTGTAAGGAAAATGGTTGTGGTAAAAATTGCTACAAAAACTTGGGGAAGGTGATTTGGAGTCCCACATCTAAGAATCCATCCTACAGAAATAATGTCATGAGGACATGTAGAGATATATGTAAAAGGATTTTCTCAAATGGTGGAAAATATGAAACAACCTAAGTGTTCCTCGGTAAGCAAATAAATAAGTAATGGTGCTTCTCTTCTATAAAACAGTATGCTGCTATAAAAAGTAATTGTGGTGATCTATACATACACTGACCTGGAAAGATATTTCAGATACAAAATTAAGTTGACAAAGCAAGATGCAGATTATAACATGTTCACATTTGTTTGTGTGTGTGTATGTGTTTTGTCATTGTTAGCTGGCTGGTTGGGGGATCCAAACCCATGACCTTGGTGCTATAAGACTGTACTCTAACCAAATGAGCTCAACAGCCGGCAACATGGTTATATATGGTATTTTAAGGAAAAGTATGTGTTCCTTTCTGAAGTTCAAGATGCTGAAGGGAGGACGTGGTGGGTCCTCCGGTGCAAAATTCTGGATTTCCCTGGGTGTTTGGGTAGAAGCTGGGATCAACTATGCTGACAACACAGGAGCCCCAAATTTGTATGTCTTTGTGAAGGGTGTCAAGGGACAGTCGAATGGACTTCTCGCTGCTGGGGTGGGTGCCACGGTGATGGCCACAGTCAAGGAAGGCAAACCTGAGCTCAGAAAGTACATCCAGCAGTTGTAATTTGACAAAGAAAGTAATACAGGAGAAAAGACAGTGTGTGTCTTTGTTTTAAGGATAACATGGGGTCATAGTAAACAATAAAGGCCAGACAAAAGGTTCTGCTGTCACAGGATCAGTCATAAAACAAACGAACAAACTCTCTAAAAATTATCCCATCCGTCTTCCCCTCTCCCCCCACCATAGCTTCTGTGGGTGGACACTTGCAGGGAAATAGTGTGGAAGTTTTACTAAACAGTTAACTCTGGTTCTCTCTGGGAGCTGGGATGGGAGGGTCAGGGGTGGTGTTTTTCATAAATTACTTTAAATACTTCCACAAAAAGAGGAGAGATTATGGGTCCTAGATATTTACTATCTGTTTTACATGTTGTTTTTTTTCCAAATAAAAAAGCCTAAAAATAAGATTAAATAAGTAAAAGTTTTAATATTTCCTGTAAGTCTTTGCATCATTATTCATTCTCTTTTTCACTTAAAAATATTGGTGGCAGTTTTCCTAATTTTTAAAACTTGCTCTCCATAATTTTACCATCCAATTTCACTACCTAAAATTATTTGTAACATGTTACTTGGGTCAAAAATGTATTTTTAAAGTAATAATGATATTTATGAGCAATAATTTTTTGCTTAACCGCAGATATCTGCCCTTCTTTACTACCCATTAAATTTTTGAAGAGAATTTATAACATTAAAAATACTAGGTGGTCATATTGCATATGACATTAAAAATACAAGGTGATGATAATATCCAAAATTAGTGAGTTTATTGAATTTTAATAGAGGGTATCTTAGTTCCTTGTAAATTAAGCCATTTTATGCTTATACTTTAACATGATCATAGAACTGTTTTTTAAAATAGCAGAAGTGATATAGGTTTTTGTGGAGTAAGAATTCTCACTTTCAGCTTTAACAAAAT
>NW_007739103.1:64100-65141 GCF_000696425.1 Galeopterus variegatus | reverse complement strand
CTTTTGATTTAAATGTCTGTGATCCTGGCTATGGTAATCAGCTATGGCAGATTTTTTTTTTCTGAATTAAGTTTGCTGCTTATATTACAAAGTTTAGGAAATATGAAAGTAACATCATCTCAAAGATAACAGCTTTGAAAAAATGAGGAGTCTATACTCCATGTTTTGCTATTACTTGTTTTAGATTCACATTTAATACAAGGACTGTAGAAATTTCCTATTCTTTGTGTCATATTTTTTCTCTTCTATATATTTTTACTTTATTGGGACTGCTACATCGTAAAGTCTAAAATATAGTAAGACTCGCTCTGCTATGATTATTTATTAAAAACTCTTTGTTAGATGAAATTAGGAGAAGCAACTTAAGCTATTAACAGTAACATTAGACATTCAGAATAACAATTAATTATTAAAAGATTTTTAGGAGATTATTTAAAGGTGATGGCATTGGCAACAAATCTCTGTGAATGCTTAACTGCTTAACCTCTAAAGACATAAACTCTCCATATATTGTGATCTGAATTTGAAGGAGCTGCTCTGACAGCATTATTTCCTGTGCACACGGATGTAGCTGACAAGATCAATGTGTCTCCTGCAACCCTTAGACACTCTGGTCTGGAATTGCATCTCTTACTTGCAAGGTGTGTTTCACTACCTGTGGGTTGCTATGTTACCTAGACTTTGGACATTAAAATGAAATCACTCCTTGCTCAAATGCAAATACAAATAGCACCATGCTATTTTTATATTTGCCAACTGAGCTATTCTGACTCGGACTGTGGTCAAAGCAATTAAGTCATCTTTCATCTGTGGGTAGTTTGATGTGCCAAGACCCAGAAATATCATTTATGTTGATCATGCTACCATTTAAAAGGAAGCAATTTGCATGCTACTTAAGCTCAGAGCAGCTCTTTACAGTTTTTTGTTACCGTTGTTTGTTTTTTGGTGTTATTGAATTCCCTATATTTTGATGTTGCAGCTTTTTTTTCTTAAATGCAGTCTTATTTTTTTAATTTTAAAAAGATGTTATGGTATGGAAAT
>NW_007739103.1:61487-62220 GCF_000696425.1 Galeopterus variegatus | reverse complement strand
CTTGCAGTCATAGTCTATGAACCCTGGGCAGAAACACAGATTTCTCTGTGACTTGCCCCTCCATGTACCAGAGCAGCAGCTGAAATTAGTAAGGAACATCCATCTTTTGAAATAGATTTCAGTATGATGGTCATGAGGGAAAAGAAAATAAGGTGCATAGCCCTTTCTTGCATTTTTGTTATGAACTTTAAGAAGTTGTGGGACCTAGATTCTCATTCCAGTTTTCTTGTTAATTCAATTGTGTGACCTTAGACAAGACTTTGAACATCTCTGATCATCAGTTTCTTACTCTATAAAATGAGTATAGTATTTTCATACCTGTGAAATGAACATTATCAACTTGAAAGGAATAACAGAATTATTTTGGGGAGAGAGGGTTATTATTGGCTATTTCTTCTCCCTAGGGCATATGCTTTATAAAAAACCCCGGGATACTTCACGTCTCCTCAAACCTACACCTCTGGCTTAAATACTGTGTAGTATTTTTTTCTTTAAAATTTATTATTTCTATTTTTTTTTTCCTATGGGCTAAAGTAGTTTTGAATGGAAGACTGGGAAGAATGATGTCAGTGTGAGGCTTTTCTCTCTCATAAAGATAGAATAGCCATTTCAATTCTTTAAGTCCCTAGCAGGGTTTGTGCCTTCTAGTGATATTTAAGAGTTAAATATCATGTTTACTTTCTTATGTGGCATTTGATTTTTCCAATATCATTCTTTTTATTACTCTTTACTC
>NW_007739103.1:57520-60495 GCF_000696425.1 Galeopterus variegatus | reverse complement strand
AAAAAATAAACATGTTTTCTTAAAGTGATGTGAAACATGGCAGTAAAATCAGCATTAGAAAAATTTCATTTTGAATAGTTTTTATCTGGGCTGCTAGTGGGGGATGGGAAAGCAAGGGATAGTGGGCAAAAAAGATTATATATGTAATTAGCCAAAGTATTGATTAGTACCATTCAAATGATAATCAGAGCACATCAAATCAGAAGCTTGGGGAAGTGGTTTTGTTTTGTTGTGAATACCCCTGGGATCAGAGTAGCTTATCATAATTGACATTAAAAGGATGTTTAAGGCAGGGATAAGTTCGAAAGCAAAAATTCATATTATTAGAAACCAATTACTTTTGTTAAAAAAGCATGGTATTTTTTTTTGTAATTTCCTGTGTCCATTATATGTTTCTCTTTCATAGTTATGCTGGAATGCCCAGAATTTCTTTTTTGAAGTCCCAAACAACATCACTGCAAGATTTAAAATATCCGAAGCACCAAGAGATAGAAACAGCTGAAAATCAAATTAGTGATTAGAAGAAAAATTTGAATTTAAAGGAAAAAGGCATAAATCTTACACAGTCAGAAAAAATTATACACAGATAAAAGAGATGGTCCAATATAAAATAATTGGTGTTTTTGAATTTGAGAATCCAGTAAATAAAACAGGGAAATAATTGAAAAGACATCAGTGAAAAAAAAAAGCAAAAAACAAAAAAAAAACAAACCCAAAAAACCACACAATTTCTTGAAATAAACAAAGAATTGAATCTGCAGAAAGAGTGCACCATATTCCAGAGAAAGTTAATATAGAGTGAGTAATCCTGATTCAGCCTGAGTTAAGTTACCAAACTTTATGGATAAAAACATGATTGAGGTATTTAAACAGAAATTGGATGTCACCCATGCAGGAGAAGAGCAGGCCAGCCTCAGATTTCCTCATAGCAGTGTTCAAGGCTCAGAGACAATGGAGTAAAAACTTAATTCTGAGACAAAGTATGATCAAAGAATATTATACCCATCAAAGCTGCCCATTAAGTGTGAAGCAAGAGGCAGCCATTCCCAAACACGAACAAACTCAGCATTGTTGAATCCTTCCTGGAAAATCTAATTCATGATGAGATTCAGCAGGGGTTAAATGAATTCAAACAGAAAACTCAGGAATGGAGATTCCTGGTAAAAGGAATGGAGGTGAGTGTCATTTCATTTCAACATAAAACTAAGTGTATATGTCTATGGAAATTATCACAATAGGACAGAATGTAAATGTGGTAAACCTTGACAGCCCCCAAATAATAGTTAATTAGCAAAAAATAAAACGAAAGGCAGTAAAAAGTGTGGGTATGGTGATTTCCTTATCTTTCGATAATATCATCAAGTAGTATTTAAAAGTGAAATGTGGTTTTAAATATAGCCATAATAATTCCAACCACTAAGTTTTTTTTTATGTGTGATTTTTATTAATTTTGGTGGTAGAAGACATATTTATCTGATGTAGTGTTTTATATTTCACTTCTGTTTTGTTGTTAAGTGCAAATAAAGCTAAATATTTTNTATAGCCATAATAATTCCAACCACTAAGTTTTTTTTTATGTGTGATTTTTATTAATTTTGGTGGTAGAAGACATATTTATCTGATGTAGTGTTTTATATTTCACTTCTGTTTTGTTGTTAAGTGCAAATAAAGCTAAATATTTTTAAAAAATAAATAGAATAATCCCTGTTGTATAGTTATTTACACCTCTATTTATTAGTTATCTGCAATTGTGCATATAGTGATTTCTAGGCTGATATTCACCTATAGTTAATTAGATTAATTTCTAGCTGATTGAATGTGATATTATTATTTTTTCCTTTGGTTTTAATTTCATAAAAAGATATACATAATTTTATAAAAGCACTTAATTAATTTTAAATAAAGTCTAGTATTTTATTAGCTCACATAATTTCATTTTCTTATGATTTTTGTGTTGCAGCTTTGTTGACTATAGATTTGGAGTGAAACATCTTAAATATTTTATAATTTTGGGAGACTGAAAAAGCTGGTACTATTTGACATGCTGAATGCATAACAAAAAGATAACATTCAAATTAAATATTATACCAGATGTACCCGCACCATACGTGTAGTTTGCAAATGTTGCTTATTGTGCGTTATGCATATTATGATTTTCTTTGATGCCTGAAACTGTGAACTTTTGTTAGAATATGCATTATTTTGCTTTTACACTCTTAACTCTATGTTGTTAAAATTGTATATATTAATATCTAATTTTTTAAGAACTCTTCGAGCTTTCCAAATGGAATCTGAAAAGGGGTTAAAATCAACTTAAGCAAAAATCATTATTTACAGTGTGAACATGGAAATGGAACTTTAAAATTCCATGTAGGTTTTGGGAAAAACAAAGTATTTTTGGAATATTTGATAGTGGTTAATTGACAACAATATACTGTTTAGACTTTTTGAGGGCACCCACTCAAAAAGGATCTGGCATAGAGCAGGAATATGCTGTCCTTGCCCACTGACAGTGACATAAATTTCATTGTCACCAACATGTACAAATCTCTCAACCCCTGCAATTATTATACTGCTTTATGCTATCTGTACTTTTCCATTTCAGTTATTTCCTGATTAACTTATAAGTTTTTTAAAAATTGTTTTCTCTCTTTCCTTTGTCTTTCTTTGTAATATTTTCATTTTGTCCTGCTGTGAATATTGAAATAGGCATAATGAAATTTAATTTAATGCTACACCCACTTACAGGGCACCTTCGATGTACTTAAGCACTGTGCTGTGCACAAGTGACACAGAAGTGAAAGAAACACAGAACTGGTTCTCAGAAAGTTGACAATGTGGGAAGTAAGATGTGGAAGTAATACTGTACATCAATTCTGGTTTATTTGTCTCCAAAATAAATGCTCTCCAAAATAAAGCAATAGCAACTTTGAAGTATAGTGAGAACGTAAGTTTTTAAGTCAGACAGACATGAG
>NW_007739103.1:54421-57191 GCF_000696425.1 Galeopterus variegatus | reverse complement strand
ACATGTACAAATCTCTCAACCCCTGCAATTATTATACTGCTTTATGCTATCTGTACTTTTCCATTTCAGTTATTTCCTGATTAACTTATAAGTTTTTTAAAAATTGTTTTCTCTCTTTCCTTTGTCTTTCTTTGTAATATTTTCATTTTGTCCTGCTGTGAATATTGAAATAGGCATAATGAAATTTAATTTAATGCTACACCCACTTACAGGGCACCTTCGATGTACTTAAGCACTGTGCTGTGCACAAGTGACACAGAAGTGAAAGAAACACAGAACTGGTTCTCAGAAAGTTGACAATGTGGGAAGTAAGATGTGGAAGTAATACTGTACATCAATTCTGGTTTATTTGTCTCCAAAATAAATGCTCTTTCATTGCCTAAGATGTGGAAGTAATACTGTACATCAATTCTGGTTTATTTGTCTCCAAAATAAATGCTCTCCAAAATAAAGCAATAGCAACTTTGAAGTATAGTGAGAACGTAAGTTTTTAAGTCAGACAGACATGAGTTTGAACCTCTGTTACTTAATAACTGTGAACCGAACTCCAGTTTAGTCAAGTTAAACAAATGGAAATCATACCTCATGGAATTGTGATGAAAGAGAATATTTGTAAAACTAGTTCACTATCTAGCACACTTCTCTTAATAATAATTAATTTTCTTTTTCTTCACTTAAATAAGAATATTTTCAAGGTAAGTATCAAATATATTGCCAGTATCTGAAAAAGCTATTTTTTCCTTCTCTCTCTCTATATATATTTACCACACTTAACACCTGTATCCTTATATGTAAATTTATCACTATATCTACATGTCTCGATAACTGTATTTTCTTGGTTTTCCCTTTATTTGGTATAATATATTTTCATTCTTTTTTGAATGTACATTGTCTTAACATTATTCTCATTTCCTCCTCCCACTCCTCCTTTTATTGAAACATTATTGCCCATGTTTTCTGTATTCTCTGAAACCCCTGTAGTGAGAGGAGGCAGCTCTTCCTCCCACGATGTGCCCCAGCACCTGTTCTTGCCTCTTGTTTGTCTGAGAGGAAGTACCTTTCCCGTCCTCTGAGCTCTGAGGCAGGTCTCTCCACCAGACTCTGTCCCATACTCTTATCTCCTCAGGGAACTCTTCTATACCTCATATCACACCCTTTCTGTGTGGCATTTTCAGCAGCATTTAAGTATCCATCAGTCAGGCCAATACTAAAACAAAACAGAACAAGGCTGTTTCTCATCCAAACAGTTTCTTCAAGCTACCCTCCTATATCTTTCTTGCCCTTTAATGCCAAGTTTCTTGAAAAAGTATTCTACATTTCTTTTCTCTACTTAGCTCCCTTTCAGTCCTCAACCCACTGCAAACTGACTCATTCTACCAGCACTTAATGAAAATTGCTTTTACTGAACAGTTATGATATCCTGGTTCCTAAATCCAATGCACTATAAAGAAATTTTTCCTACCTTCTTTGACCTGTCTGCTACACATATTTAAAAATAGAGGATTGCCTAACCCTCCCCTCCAGCCATACCCACTAATGGCCATAATGCTCCCCCACTGCCCCATTTCACGTATGTATTTTTACAACTAGAGCTCTTCTTTCTTTTCCTGTCCCGCCTCTTCATTCTTTGGTTATTCTAACAATTGGGTGTTTAGGTCAAAAATCTGACTTTAGAATTAAAAATATAGTATTAGTGATGATAATATATTACTAGGAATGGTAATGAACAAGTCTAAAATACCAGTAGTTTAACAAATAAAACTTTACTTCTCACTCATGCTTGCTCCAATGTGGATGTTCCCAGGTGGGCAGCTCTCCTGGGTTTCTTGCTTCAAGTGGGGACTCTGGGATTCAGGCTCCTTCCGTTCTTTGAGGCCACAATCTTCAACATACAGGCTCCAGGGTCACTGTGGGAAGGAAAATGATTATGGTAAGAGCTAATTATCCACCTCAGTCTGGAAATGACACACATCACTTTTGCTTAAATTCCATCAGCTACATTGGTCTCCTTTAGAAGCAAGGTGGCTAGGAAATGTAGACCCTAGATGGGCAGGTACTTCCCAGCAGCAGTTCTAAACTATAGAACGGGAGAACAGATCTTCAGCATTCGCCAGCCACAGCTTATTACATTTTTCAACTTTTATATGACTTCAACAATTCTCAGTAATGATGGCATTTATTCTCCCAAAGGGTAATTAAGTGCTCTTTTGTATCTCAGCAATGATCACCATTAACATTCATGTTATTTGAGATGCTGATGCATTTAATGCCATAATTAGGTACTAGGGAATGTAGCAGATTGTTTAAGGCGAGACCTTGTCTATACCTTCTCTTAAGTAAAACAGCTTCCTAGTGCCTTTCTGCCTCATTGATTCACAATCTTTTTTCAAATCTCATCTGAAAACATGCCCTTACCCCTGGACTGTGCCTCTTAATTTAATTCTTCCTCTGCTCTTTATTATTTAACTTTGTATTGTTTAATTAAGTCAGTTTATATTATTGTATATTGAAGATAATATTCAAAGGAAGCTGTTACATGATATTTATCATTTTTATTTCATTGATGTTTCCAAAGCACTTTATAGTATTAATTAGTAAATTATCACAACATTCCAAGGAGGTGGACTAATTGTATCTTTTTCTTCTTCTTCTTCTTTATTTTTTGATAAATATCCCGTTTCAGTGAAGGTCAAAAGGAAGTATACTTTGGGGCCGGCCCGGTGGCGCACTGCTACAGTGCGCCGCTTGAGAGCGCAGCGGCGCTCCCGCC